>NW_016109420.1:2883-4936 GCF_001604975.1 Cebus imitator | reverse complement strand
AAAAAAAAAAAAAAAGAATATGCCATTTTATTCTCTAACTAATTAAGAAACACAGAAGGAAACAGGTATACATTAATGCCAAAAAGCTTCTAAATTTGTCAGTGGCATGTGACCTTGCACTAGCCATGTTCCCACTTCATGCCTCAATTTCTGAGAGTGACTAAAAATGTCAGGAAAAACGACATAGTCTCAAGTCTCTTCACACTTTACAATTACAGTCTATATAGGGGTGTGCGGGTTCAGTAAGGAAGCAGACCAGATAAGCCTGCTGGTCCCTTCCAGCTATTGTTCTACAATGTATAAAAGGTATAAAATTGTGTTACCCTGGAAAGATCTGCGAGTTCTTTCCTTTATCCTGTCGCCTATTCCAAGGCAGAAAAGGGTGAGTAGGCTAAGGGTTAGGAATGAAACCTGTCAAGAGTGCTACCCCATATCCACCTGGCAGGTAAACAGCAGGAGACGGCTGAGGTTAGAGTTTCTAGCTAATGCTCCAGCTCTGTAGGGATTCAAGCAGTTCTCAGTGGTGGTGGGAAGGTGCTGTTTGTGCCTGATCAGTTCTGAAGACTAACTTTCTAAAAGACCATCTTCCTGGAAAAGTGTAGATAAGGTGTTTTTAGCCATATCACCATTCTTTTGAAATTATTATCCACATATCAACCATGTATTTTTGTTGTATTATTGTTTTTCCACAGTCCAAAATTTTTATACTATAAAAAGAAACATTCTTTGCCATGCCACTCCAAACCCTTTATATGGCTCCCTTCTGGCAGAGGAAAGAACCCACCTCTTGAGCAGGATCTTCACAACATGGCCCAACATGCCTGCCTAGTACCATCTCTCACCCATGCCTCCTATCCTCTTGGGGGATAGAAATATTCTTTCTGCTCCAAAATACGTAATTCCCTTGAAAACTCCAAGCCATGTGCACATGCTTCCTTTGTCTAGAATGTCCTATGACTCTTCTCTGCCTGGATAGTGCCTATTTACTTTTATCTCAACACCCAGCTGAAATGAGTAAACTGCAGGATCCTGACTCTTTACTAAACTGTACCCAATGTTCCTTCCTTCCCTCCTTCTCAGATGTAATAACACTTCTCTTTAGATTTGCAAAGCACTTGTACATACGTCCTAAGGCATGATTAGACTGAGCAACCTAATCTTCGTATCCCTGATATTTATTTATTTTGAGACAGGGCCTTGCTTTGCTGCCCAGGCTGTAGTGCAATCACGGCTCACTGTAACCTCAACCTCCCAGGTTCAAGCGATCCTTCCACCTCAGCCTCCCAAGCAGCTAGGATTATGGGTGCAAATCATCACGACTGGCTAATTTTTAAAATTTTTTGTAAAGATAGGGTTTTGCTATGTTGCCTAGGCTGGTCTTGAACTCCTGGGCTCAAATGATCTTTCCACCTTGGCTTTCCAAAATGCTAAGATTACAGGGGTAAGCCACCATGTCTGGCTCTGCATCCCTGATTTCTAGCATACAGAGGTCATTAAGAAATGTTGGTTGAACAGGCTAGTTGCCATGGTTCACATCTGCAATCCCGGCACTTTGGGAGGCTGAGGTGGGCAGGTTGCTTGAGCCCAGGTGTTCAAGAACAGCCTAGGTAACATGGCAAAACCACGGCTCTAAAAAAAAAAAAAAATAGCCAGGTGTGGTGGCATGCACCTGTAGTCGTACTACTGCACTCCAGCCTGTGTGATGAAATGAGACCCTGTCTCAAAAAAAAAAAAGAAATGTTGGTTGAATAAGTGATCAAGTTGATGCTGAGTGTTGCAGCTGCTATGCAACAGACCTGAATTCATTTGTAAGGGTTAGGGAGAGAGCTCCACAATAAATCTTTCAGTTCCCATATTGCAAAATTGGAATTCTATCCAGGTAAGTGGTAGATTCATGGCAAGAATGGCAAACAAAGAATGTGCTGACTAAAGCCACACAACTAGGTGTCAACCTAATGACTAAACCTGAATTAGTCACATGGTAGTATACTCTGAGAAAGTGGCTGCCTTTTTTTTTTTTTTTTTTTTTTTTTTTTTTTTTTTTTTTTTTTGA
>NW_016109420.1:0-1277 GCF_001604975.1 Cebus imitator | reverse complement strand
CTGAGTCTTTGCTCTTTTGCCCAGGCTGAAGTGCAGCTACGCTCTCTCGGCTCACTGCAACCTCTGCCTCCTGGGTTCAAGCAATTCTCCTACATTAGCCTCCCGATAGCTGGGATTACAGGCACCCACCACCACACCCGGCTAATTTTTGTATTTTTGTAGAGATGGGGTTTCACCATGTTGGCCAGGCTGGTCTTGAACTGACCTCAGGTGATCTGCCTGCCTTGGCCTCCCAAAGTGCTGGGATTACAAATGTGAGCCACAGTGCCCAGTCTTTACTCCCTCTTTATTAATTACTTTTCACATACCCACTTTGGAGTGAAAAAACAGTGAGGCAGGCGCAGTGGCTCACATCTGTAATCCCAATACTTCAGGAGGCCAAGCCAGGTGGATCACCTAAGGTCAGGAGTTTGAGGCCAGCCTGGCCAACATGATGAAACTCCATTCTACTAAAAAGACAAAAATTAGCTGGGTGTGATGGCACATGCCTGTACTCCCAGTTACTCAGGAGGCTGAGGCAGGAGAATTGCTTGAGCCAAAGAGGTGGTTTGCAATGAGCCGAGATCAAGCCTTGTACTACAGCCTGGCCAGGCATTTTGGCTCATGCCTGTAATCCTAGCACTTTGGAGGCTGAAGTGCGTGGATTGTCTGAGCTCGGGAGTTTGAGACCAACCTGGGAAACACGGTGAAATCCCATCTCTACTAAAATACAAAAAATTAGCTGGGCGTAGTGGCATGCGCCTGTAATCCCAGTTACTAGGGAGGCTGAAGCTGGAGAATTGCTAGAATTCAGGAGGCAGACGTTGCAGTGAGCCGAGATCACGCCACTCCAGCATGGGTGACAGAGCAAGACTCTCTCTCTTAAAAAAAAAGGGTGAGGTGGATGTATTAATCATTTTTTAAAAATTAAAATTATTTAAAATTGAGTTTTAGTAAACAATTAGGGTTAGAATCATTTATTTATATAATTCCTTTGTTCTCAACCCTCAGGAAACAGATAGGGCCAGGCGTGGTGGCTCACGGCTGTAATCCCAGCACTTTGGCAGGGCAAGGTGAGTGGATCACAAGGTCAAGAGATCGAGACCATCCTGACTAACATGGTGAAACGCCGTCTCAACTAAAATACAAAAATTAGCTGAGTGTGGTGGCGCATGCCTGTGGTCCCAGCTACTTGGGAGGCTGAGGCAGGAGAATTGCTTGAACGCGGGAGGCGGAGGTTGCAGTGAGCCAAGATCACTCCACTGCACTCCAGCCTGGTGCCTGATGGAGACTCTGTC
>NW_016109419.1:3309-4937 GCF_001604975.1 Cebus imitator | reverse complement strand
TTTTGTAGAGACAGGGTCTATGTTGCCCAGGCTGGTCTTGAACTCCTGGGCTCAAATGATCCTCCTGCCTTAGCCTCCCAAAGTGCTGAGATTACAGGCATAAGCCACAATGCCAGGCAAGAACTTTTATTCTAAACTTAGACAAATAAACTCACATTCTAAAGGTAAAGATGCCAAAATGGGGGAAAGTTTATAAAAGGTAATATAAATCATCAAAAAATTAATTTAGAAGAGGAGGCAAGAACAGAAGGAAAATAATTTGAAGAATACAATTAGATCACTTTTTTTTGGCGGGGGGCGGCGGGGATGGAGTTTTGCTCTTGTTACCCAGGCTGGAGTGCAATGGCGGGATCTCGGCTCACTGCAATCTCCACCTCCTGGGTTCAGGCAATTCTCCTGCCTCAGCCTCCTGAGTAGCTGGGATTACAGGCACACGCCACAATGCCCAGCTAATTTTTTGTATTTTTAGTAGAGACGGGGTTTCACCATGTTGACCAGGATGGTCTCGATCTCTTGACCTCGTGTAGATCACTTCTTATCACCAAACCGTACATCATTCAGAGCCATTAGGCTGATGCAAACAAAACACACTTTGGGTCCAAAATATAAGCTTCTCTCTTCCCATTTCTGACATTTAACATATTAAGCAACATAAACAAAGTAAAATGGCAACTTACTATCCAGGAGTCTCTGAAGAAACTTCCAGAGTGGGGCTGATAGCGGAGCTCTGTAAATGTCCAAGAAAGAAAAGAAGAAAAAAATAATATAGATGATTTATTTTGACCCATATGTTTCAAGTCAAGAGGAAAAAGAGAGAGGTCACTTTCTCTTCCTAGTTTAGATAAGGACCTCTGGAAGTCAGGGGGGCTGGATGGAAAAAGTCTTCAGTGCTGGTGGAGGGCGGTGCTCTTTCTCTGGGAGGAGAATGCATGGGCAGGTGGGCTCTCCTACTCCTGGTCTTTTGCTTTTCAGTGGATGCACCCAAGGCCCTCTGGGTGGGTCAGGAGAAGGCCACCTGGCTCATACTTGTCTTCCATCACAGGTCACCGGGCAGATGGCCCTCCAGTGGGCCAACATGCTTTAATGACATGAATGGCACATCCTCCACCAGCTTCTCGGCAGCCCTCAGAACCCCCTCTGAGCTGACTGCAGATCCCATCATGCACCCCAAATGCCACATCCAGAGAGAAAGTCACCCAACACTTTAGGGCCAGAATGCACAAAAGTGTATTTTAACATACCACCGTGTACTTAGATTACTTGTGTATGCTTATGCATAACTTTGTGTATGCAAATTTAGGAGTGTAGAAATGGGGAGAAATGCAATTTCACCAACCCTATTAATGACCATTTCAGCATGAATAAAGGAATGCTTTATAAAATTACCAGGCACCACGCAAAAGGAAGAAAACAACCAAGAGCTACATGCAGAAAAAAAGCAACATAATTCTGTAGTTTAGGGTTTCTGTTGTTGTCTTGGAGAGAAAAACGCAAAGGGTTTGATATGCCTGTTTTTAAAAATAAGGTAGTAATTGAATAAATTAATGTAAAGGTTAATTTTAAGGATAATCCTACCTTACGTAATGGCCTCATCTCTAATAATGACCATTTTAAGAAAAACTAGCTAT
>NW_016109419.1:0-1519 GCF_001604975.1 Cebus imitator | reverse complement strand
TGCCTCCTGAATTCAAGCAATTCTCCTGTCTCAGCCTCCCAAGTAGCTGGGATTATAGGTGCCCACCACCATGCCCGGCTAATTTTTGTATTTTTAGTAGAGACAGGGTTTCTCCATGTTGGCCAAGCTGGTCTTGATCTCCTAACATCAAGTGGCCCATCTGCCTCAGACTCCCAAAGTGCTGGGATTACAGGCACGAGCCACCGCGCCCAGCCTCCTTTTGTATCTTCTCTAAAGATATCTTTTCCTTTTAAGAGTCTCTTTTGTTTTGTCAGGGAGCCCTATGGGCAGCAACTGGGAACATTTGGTTTTTTCCTCCTTGGAAACCTACTTACCATAGTGTCTCTCTCTCTTTCTCTCACTTTCTCTCGAACACCCTTTAATAAACCACATTTTGACATAGCTCCCTTTAAAACATCAATGCAGGCTTAGTTTCAAACACTTTTTTCCTGTGTCCAGGCCATCTGACCTCTGAGTGCATCTTTCATTGAGAACTTTCTGACCTTTAAAATGACAAACACTACTACTCTGACAGCGCCATGCACAGAAACGGTACCCAGAGCACTGCTGCTGAGTTTTTGAAACTGATCTCTGAGGTTGGTATCTCCCAGGGCTGCCAAAAAGACAAGGAAACTGCCAAAAATGACTCCCTGAAAATTCAGAGAAGGCACCCAGAAGCGAAGGAAGGGAACTTAAAAGGTCACCCCAGGAAAGCAGAGAAACAGAATAAGGCGGGAGAGTAGTTTCAATCCGCAGCCTCTCTGCACGTAACTGAAGAATCCCCTTTAAGGAAGATGCCAAGCTCAAAAGAAAACCAAGCAAAAATGAACTGGGCAGGGGTGAGGGAAGGGTCCAAAAGAGGAGGCAGAAAGCCATGCAGCCTAAAATAACCAGCATCACCATCTGTCACCTCAGCTACTTCGAAAACCACAGAACAAAGAAAGCAAAGCACAGCTTGAAAAGGAACTGACGGCATGAGAAAAACTAGGAAATACCTGTGGCACGTTTGCACTGGGTGCTTTATTAAGCGTCTCCATTTTTTCTAAATCTGCCTCTAACTCTGTCTGGCAGAGGTTGAGATCTTTGTCTAGATTAGTCTGGTTCAAGAAAGAAAAGATGGGAAAGAATGTTTTAGTTTAGAGGAAAAGGAGAAAGAATGGAAGGTTAAGTTAGAAAAAAATGAATTTTTTTCTTTTAGTGTTATACTTTCATAAGGCCAAGATAGCACGACTAAAACACGGGAGCTTACCAGAAATTAGTTAAAGACATGAAAACAAAGAATGTAACATTAAGCATATAAAGCAGAAATCCTGAAGTAATCAGAGCTTCAAAAATCTATTCTACTTGCTAAGGAGAACTACAAAAACCTACCTTTAAGGAAATGCCTATTTTCTCTTTTTTCAGAGTGTGGTAACAGTGACAAATACTCTATGTCAGAAGGATATGTAATTGCTTTAAAAACCTCTAAACATTAGTATATGTCTTAGAGAATTTGTTACATAGTTTTATTACCAAGCCA
>NW_016109418.1:0-4939 GCF_001604975.1 Cebus imitator | reverse complement strand
TTAGTAGAGACGGGGTTTCACCATGTTGACCAGGATGGTCTCGATCTCTTGACCTCGTGATCCACCCGCCTCGGCCTCCCAAAGTGCTGGGATTACAGGCGTGAGCCACCGTGCCCGGCTATCTTTTTTTATCTACATTTGTTGTAGAGACTGAGTCTTGCTATGTTGCCCAGGCTGGTCTCGAACTGCTGGCCTCAGGAGATTTTCCCCCTCTACAGGCATGAACCCCCAAGCCTGGTCTCAATTCCACTTTAAAGCAATTGCCTCTCTTAAGCCAGCATCAGTACTTTGTTTCTAAAATTAAGCCAAGTTAGGTCGGGTGCGGTGGCTCACACCTGTAATCCCAGCACTTTGGTAGGTCGAGGCAGGTGAATCACGAGGTCAGGAGATGGAGAGCATCCTAGCAAACTCGGCGAAATCACGTCTCTACTAGAAATACAGAAATTATCTGGGCGTGGTGGCACGCGGCTGTAATCCCAGCTACTCGAAAGGCTGAGGCAGGAGAATCACTTGATCCCGGGAGCTGGAGGTTGCAATGAGCCGAGACCACGCAGTATACTCCAGCCTGGGTAACAGAGCAAGACTGCATCTCAAAATAAATAAAATGAAGCCAAGTTAAATTAAACTGGCTATTCAAATACAGAGATTGAGGAAAGACACAAGCTTGCCCAATGCCTGCCGGGAAAGAGACTGGAGGCCAGCCCAGGGCTTTTCGTGGAGAGACAGGACCTCAGTCTCTTATCTTTCCGCAATTTTTTTTTTTTTTTTTTTTTTTTTAATGCGAAATCTCACAGTGTGGCCCTGGCTGAAGTGCAATGGTGCGATCTCGGCTCGCTGCAACCTCTGCCTCCCGGATTCCAGCAATTCTCCTGCCTCAGCCTCTCGAGTAGCTGGGATTACAGGCAACCACCACCATACCCGGCTAATTATTTTGCATTTTTAGTAGAGATGGGATTTCACTACGTTGTTCAGGCTGGTCTCGAACTCCTGACCTTGTGATTTGCCCGCCTCAGCCTCCCAAAGAGTTGGGATTCCAAGTGTGAGCCACCACACCCAGCCACCCCTTTCCTCTTCTTTATCCATCCAGGCCTCATCAGCGATGCTTTGCAACTAGCCTCTAAAAACCTTTATAATGGGGCTGGGCTCAGGGCCTCAAGCCTTTAATCCCAGCACTTTGGGAGGCCAAGGCAAGTGGATCACCTGCTTTTCTTGCTGTGGTATATTTCAACCAACAAATAGTTTCCCCCCAACCCAAGGCGTTTCTTACCTTGGTCCCGACCACAAGGAAATACTTTACCAGATCCCGTGGGTGTCTTTCTTTTTCTGAGATGGAGTTTTGCTCTTGTTGCCCAGGCTGGAGTGCAATGGCACAATCCCTGCTCACCACAACTCTGCCTCCCGGGTTCAAGCACTCTTCTTCAGACTCCCAAGTAGCTGGGATTACAGGGATACACCACCACGCCCAGCTAATTTTTTATTTTTAGTACAGACGAGGTTTCACCATATTGGCCAGGCTGGTCCCAAACTCCTGACCTCAAGTGATTCACCCGCCTTGACCTTCCCAAGTGCTTGCATTGCAGGCGTGAGCCACTAGGCCTGGCCATGATAAAAGAATTTCTAGTTGAGGGGCATTTACTGCCTGGTTATGGAATGTTAACTGAAACTCCCCCATCACTGAAGGACATAAAATGATCCTGATACCTAAAACACCCATACTATCTGGGATGATGTCAGAGATACATTCACCCAAGGACGGTCATTTCCAGAGTTCCAGAGTTCCATACTCAAATGGCAATGCTTTACCTACGATCGCGCTACCTCGGGAATGCCGGAAGGAGATACAGGCACGGGGTCCTCTTTTTCCCTAAAACTGACTCTGGAACTGCGTGAGGGGCTGTTCCCGATAAATAGTTCTTCCCTCACTGACAAAAAGCTGTTGGATGTGTGGATGGCAGTTCTGAAGTGAAAGGACAGGCTCCTGTTTGGAAGGCAGATCCTCTGACTGTGAGTATACTTCTGACAGCAGAACTCACTGTTCTCACTACGGCGTTCTCCAAGATTTAGAAACTATTCGTGAGTGTTCTTATTTTGCGGCAATACAGTCGTTTGCGTTAAGTTCAGTAAGAGTTTGTTTTCTTTTGAAAATGGATACAGTTGGAGACGCTGGTTATTTTACCAAGGCTTTGAAAAGAATTACATATTTTTAGGTCAATTATCAGCAAAGCCAACTTAAAGAGGGGCCTATATGGCCAATCGATTCTTGCTGTACTTTATGGAACTACTCAGGCCAAGTTTAATAAGCATAAAACTTATTTTGTACACAAATTGTCCTTTTTGAGTCGGTGTTTCGCTCTGGTCACCCAGGCTGGAGTGCAATGGCCATGATCTTGATTCACCACAACCTCCACCTCCCATTCTCCTGCCTCAGCCTATTGAGTAGCTGGGATTACAGGCACCCACCACCACGCCTGGCTAACTTTCGTGTTTTGATATTTTTTGAGACGGAGTCTCCCTCTGTTGCCAGGCTGGAGTGCAGTGGCGTGATCGCCATTCACTGCAACATCTGACTCTCTGGCTCAAGCGATTCTCATGCCTCATCCTCCCAACTAGCTGGGATTATAGGTACCCACCACCATGCTTGGCTAATTTCTTTCTTTTTTTGCTTCTTTTTTTTTTTTTGAGACGGAGTTTTGCTCTTGTTACCCAGGCTGGAGTGCAATGGCGAGAGCTCGGCTCACCACAACCTCCGTCTCCTGGGTTCAAGCAATTCTCCTGCCTCAGCCTCCTGAGTAGCTGGGATTACAAGCACGTGCCACCATGCCCAGCTGATTTTTTGTATTTTTAGTAGAGATGGGGTTTCACCATGTTGGCCAGGCTGGTCTGGAACTTTTGATCTCAGGCGATCTGACGGCCTCGGCCTCTTGAAGTGCTGGACTTGTTACAAGCATGAGCCACTGCTTCCGGCCTCTGCTGCCTTTTTTTTTTATTTGATTTTTAAAATTTTTGTTTTGTTTTTGAGACAGTGTCTGACACTCTTCCTTAGGCTGGAGTGCAGTCATGCACTCATAGCTCACTGCAGCCTCCATCTCCCAGGCTCAAATGATCCACCTCAGCCCCCCAAGTTGCTGGGACTCATGGCACGCCCCGCCATGGTCAGGCAATTTTTGTTTTTTTAGTGGAGACGGGATTTTGCCATGTTGCCCAGCCTTGTCTTGAACTCCTGAGGGCAAGTGATCCATGCGCCTCAGCCTCCCAAAGTGCTGGAATTGCGGGTGGAAGCTACCACGCCTGTCAACATTCTTTTATTTTTATTATTTATTTACTTATTTTTTAAAAAGATGGGTTTTCACCATGATGACCAGGCTGGTCTTCAACTCCTGACCTCAGGTGATCCACCCACCTCAGCCTCCCAAAGTGTTAGGATGACAGGCGTGAGCCACCGTGCCCGGCCAAAATTCTTTTTAGAGATGGGAGTCTTACTGTGTTACCCAGGCTGCTCTCAAACTCCTGACCTCAAATGATTCCCTTGCCTTGGCCTCCCAGTGTGGGACTACAGGCGGGAGCCACTGATTTCGGCCGGGCACTGCTACTTTTATCTGCCTCTCATGAATCAGTGCACTTTGGGGAATGCTGGTGGGGGCTGACGGGTTTCAGGGAGCCCTATGGAGAGCTGGGAGCCCTGCTTTTGGTGGGTGCTTGGGGGGGGGCACCAGGAGCTTAAAGCCCCACACTGGGTGCTGTGGCTCAGGAGGGCCAGGTTGGGCACCTCTTCTTTTGGTTGTGGCAGGGCCTGCCCAGTGGGGAAGGAGCAGGGGCCCATGCTGGCTCAGGCTGCAAACAGAGCTAGTGGGCCCTTTTGGAAGCTGGCGAGAAAGAATGGAAATGAGACCAGTCCCTCTCTCCCGAAGGCCAGGCCCCCTGAGAAGAACAAGACTGCAGAGTGATGTGGGGGCTGGCAGTGACTTCATGACCACACTGCTCTCAGGTGTTAGAGGGCACGCCTCTGCACAGGCCATGTCTATGAAAGACATGTGGATGGCCACTGCAGCCTAGGTCCTGGGAAGCCCTGGGGCTGGGTCACTGGGAGCTGGAGGCCACACTTACAGGTGACAGTCCTGGCGTGCCAGTGCCATGCAGCTCTTGTCCTCAAAGGTCTAGTCAGATGCAGAGAGCTCAGAAACCACATGCACTGCCTGGATTCGGGGGGCAGAGCGCTCTACCCACTGCCTGGGTGGGGACTCCTCTGGGACTCCAGCCCTGTTCCTGCGGGCCCAGGCTTCCGGAGGCAGATGGGATTCTACCTTGGCTCAAGGTCAGGCTGGAGTCCCAGAGGAGGCCCCACCCAGGTAGTGGGTAGAGCGTTCTGCCCCCCGAATCTAGGCAGTGCATGTGGTTTCTGAGCTCTCTGCATCTTGAAACTGCACGGTCACTCCTCCAGGTCTCAGTGCTGGAGGACTCTCTCAGACAGGAAATCTTTGTTTCTGGGGCAGGGCAGGCTGCAGGGGTGGTCAGGGGGAATCTCATCAGCGAAACAGCACAGTGCAACGGCACAGAACCTCATACGTCAATAACATAAAATGCTTTCTTAATTTTGTGTCTTTAGGAAGGGTGTGGGGTGTTGGTTTAAGCAGCAAACAGAAGAGGACCCTGGGCATTGTACAGGTCCATCAGAGAGCAGACCCCCGGGAGCTGCAGTGCTTGGAGAAGGCGCTTTACCTCTGCTTGCTCTCTCAATTACTCTCTCTCTCCTTCATTTTCCTTTCAGAAACAGGTTCTTACTCTGAGCCAGGCTGGAGTGCAGTGGTGTGATTACAGCTCACTGCGGACTTGACCTCCCAGACACAAATGATCCTCCTGTTTCAGCCTGTCCAGTAGTCATTCCCTACTTGGCCCTAATTGGCCCCAAAGGTGTGCACCACCACACCCCACGAATTTTTTT
>NW_016109417.1:1661-4939 GCF_001604975.1 Cebus imitator | reverse complement strand
AAACTCCATCTTAAAAAGAAAAAAAAAAAAGTAATTTAAAAAACGCATTCTCAAACTTGAAATAAGGCTTAACAGTTCGGACAGACAAAGTAGCATGCTTGTATTATTCAACATCCTACTTGACAGGTAAGGATTTGTACCTATGTAACTGAAAAGAGATGGCAAGCAATAATACCTAATATACAGACTACAACTAACATTCCATCACTCAGCTCTGACAAAAACACCAGACATAAATATTAGTTTGTATATTCAGTTGCTTTACCTCTACTCTAAAGTAATCCAAGCAGAGGTAATATGCAAAATAGAAATAGCTCTTATGCTGGGCACAGTGGCTGATGTGTGTAATTGCAGCACTTTGGGAGGCCAAGATGAGAGGATCACTTGAACCCAGGAATTCAAGACCAGCCTAGGCAACATAGCAAAACGCCATCTATGCAAAAAACAAAAAAATTAGCTAGGCATGGTGGCGCGTGCTTGTAGTCTCAGCAACCTGGGAGACTGAAGCAGAAAGATTGCTTGAACTCATGAGTTTAAGACCAGCCTGGGTAACATAGTGGGATCGAATTTCTTCAAAAAATAAAAGAAAAAAATTAGCTAGGCATAAAGATGCATGTCTATAGTTGCTCAAGGCTGCAGTGAGCCATGACTGTGCCACTGCACTTCAGTCTGGGTGACAAAGTGAGTGAGACCTTGTCTGAAATATATATACACACACGTATAGATGTATACATGATATTTTAATTAAAAAATTAAAAATTAGATGGCATGGTGGTACGTGTCTGTACTCCCAGCTACTTGGACGGCTTAAGTGGGAGGATCACTTGAGCCCAAGAGTTCAAGGCTGCATGAGCCATGGTCATGCCACTGAACTCCAGCCTGGGTGACAGAGCAAGACGCTGTCTTGGAAAAGTCCTTATTACACACTAAAACTGTCCTTTTAATTTGTCCTTTATGAGAAGAGTGATATTTTACTTACTCTATCATACTAATGACTAAAAGAGAAGGCCTTGGGAGTTTTAACTAACTCCCTGATAGAAATGAGGAAACTGACAAATTTAGAGTAGACAATTCTGTGAAATACAGTGATGTGCAGTGAATGACATTTTGGTCAATGAGGGACCTCATATTTGACAGTGGTCCCATAAGATTATAACATCTATTTTGACTATATGTTTTCCATGTTTAGATACGTTTAGTTGTACAGATACTTAGCACTGTTACAGTTGCCTACAGCGTTCACTAGAGCCACATGCTGTACAGGTTTTTAGCCTAGGAGCAATGGGCTACACCACACGGCCTAGGTGTGCGGTAGGCTATAGTGTCTAGGTTTGTGTTAATGTACTCCTTGATGTTCCCCCAACAACGAAATCACTTTACGATGCATTTCTCAGAACGCGTCCCCAACATTCAGTGTAACAGACACACAACTACATTAGGTTGATGCTTTAAACTGAGAAGTGGGACTGCGATGTCCACTACAAGCACAGCAGGAAATGCACAACTGAGCTAGGCAGCCCCAGAGGGAACCTGGGAGATACCCAACTCTCAGCCACCACTTGGTTTGTAGACCTGGTATGGCAGCCCAGTCTTCGCCTCCGAAAAGGAGAAGGGTAAATTTTCCTGAGAAATCTGGCCAGCCCCCAAAGAGTAACATCCTTCCATTTGCCAAACGAATGTTTACTGAACCCGTTTTATGCAAGGCACTATTCTAAAGGAAGCACTTAACAAAAAAAAAAAAAAATTGTTCTAAGAAAACATTATGGTGACAAAAGAATATTATTATTGTTTTTTTCAGTAGAGACAGGGTCTCACTATGTTGCCCAGAATGTCTCAAAGTCCTGGGCTCAAATGATCCTCCCACCTCGGCCTCCCAAAGTGCTGGGATTACAGGCATGAGCTACACACCCAGCCCCAAAGAATATTCTCTATACTTCCAGAGAGGAAAAAATAATAGGTCACATAGAAAGAATTGAGAATAACTTTAGGATTCTCAACAGCCACATTGGAAGCAAAAGGAAATGAAACAAATACTTTCAAAATTCTGAAGGACGGGGGTGGCTCACACCTGTAATCCCAGCACTTTGGGAGGCCGAGGTGGGCGGATCACTGGCGGTCAGGAGTTCAAGATCACTCTGGCAAACATGGTGAAACCCTGTGGTGGGGAGACCCCAGAAGTGCACAGGTAGGGGCCAGAAGCCTCAGCCTATTTCTATATAAATAATGAAGAAGAAAATAACTAGAGATATAACCATAGTAGTTATTCATAGGTAATCTTAGTCATTCATATGTGATCTTATTCATAGGTGATCCCAGTTCTTTTACTAGTGCCTTTCAGGTCACAAAGTGTGAACCTGGAGTGACACTGTGAAAGGAATGACCCTAAGGCAAAATGCTTTAAGCCCTCTGCCACGCCTGTGTAAGGGCTGCTGTAGGGAGCTTCGGCTTTGCGGTGCCAGCGCTGGGAAAGCACCCACTGTTTAGCCAGCTAGGGAAGGAGACATGCAAGATGGCAGAAACATCTCCTTCCTGGGGGTACTTAGGAGAAAACTCCGTTCCTCCAAGCCCTTGCTGTAGACCCAGACGTGTGGGGGCTTAATTGTCTCTATGTGATGCTGTGCTTCAGTGGTCACGTCCCATGTCCACTCTCATGTTCCACTTCTGCACCTGGTTCCTTTTTTCTTAGAAGAAATAATCAGTAAAAGTAATTTAATGTCTTTGTTCTTTCTTGACAAGTATGGAAAAGTGCTGACGCTTTATGCTCCTTACCTCACCTCAGCTACTAGAAAGCCTTGGATCCCTACCTATATGACACGTGATGTACTTGACCCTATCACCGACCACCAAGGCCATGCCCTACCTGCCCTGTCCCCAGCTTTGCACCATGCCCTACCTATCCTGCCCCCAGTTTTGTACTCAATAAAGGTCAGAGTGTGCAGGCACTCAGGGCCACTGCCAGGCTTTGCACTTTGGTTGGAAATGAACCTCTGGGCCCAAACTCCCTTTTCTCTATCTCTGTGTCTTGTGTCTTTTATTTCTACAGTTTCTCGTCTCCACACCAGCAGAGAAGAGCTCAAAGTCCTGTAGGGCTGGACCCCACAAAACCGTCTCTACTAAAAATGCAAAAATTAGCTGGGTGTGTTGGCGAGTGCCTGCAATTCCAGCTACTCGGGAGGCTGAGGCAGAAGAATCACTTGAACCCGGGAGGCAGAGGTTGCAGTGAGCCAAGATCGTACCATGGCACTGCAGCCTAGGCAACAGAGCGAGATTCTGTGGAA
>NW_016109417.1:0-1266 GCF_001604975.1 Cebus imitator | reverse complement strand
AGTTTCGCTCTTGTTACCCAGGCTGGAGCGCAATGGCGCGATCTAGGCTCACCGCAACCTCCGCCTCCTGGGTTCAGGCAATTCTCCTGCCTCAGCCTCCTGAGTCGCTGGGATTACAGGCACGCGCCACCATGCCCAGCTGATTTTTTGTAGTTTTAGTAGAGACGGGGTTTTACCATGTTGGCCAGGATGGTCTCAATCTCTTGACCTCGTGATCCACCCGCCTTGGCCTCCCAAAGTGCTGGGATTACAGGCGTGAGCCACCGCACCCGGCTGAATATCACCTTTCTATCAATCCCAGGTCTTTAGACAAACTCAAGCAACTGTCAACCAGAAAATGCTTAAATTCACCTACAGCCTAGAAGCCTCCCCCAACCCCTCCCCTCCAGCTTTGAGTTGTCCTGCCTTTCTGGACCAAACTGATGTATTTCTTTTTTTTTTTCTGAGACAGAGGCTGTGGCCCAGGCTGGAGTACAGTGGCACAATCTCAACTCACTGCAACCTCTGCCTCCGAGGCTCAAACGATTCTCCTGCCTCAGCCTCCCAAGTAGCTGTGGTTACAGGTACCCACCACCATGACTGGCTAGTTTTTGTATTTTTAGTTGAGACAGGGTTTCACTATGATGGCCAGGCTGGTCTGGAACATGTGACCTCAAATGATTCGCCTGTCTAGGCTTCCCAAAGTGCTGGGATTACAGGTATGGGCCACCGCACCCAGCCAACCAACGTATTTCTTAAATGTATTTGATTGAGGTCTCATGCCTCTTTAAAATGTATAAAACCAAGCTGCACCAGACCACCTTGGGCACATGTTCTCAAGACTTCCTGAGGGTTGTGTCACGGGCCGTGGTCATTCATATTTGGCTCAGAATAAATCTTTTCAAATATTTTACAGAGTTTGAATCTTTCCATCAACAATTCTATCAAGGGCATGTGCCAACAACATGATTTACAACTAATCTATCAGCATTGATCACTTAGCTCAGGTGGCATTTGCAGGTCTAGCCACTGTAGTAAGATTACCACCATCACCACCCCCATACACATTCATCCCACTCCATACTCTTAAGAAGCAAGTCACTAAGTACAGCCTACACTCCAAGGAGAATCAACCATTATTTGGAATTCTTCTGTAGGGGAGATCAGTCTATTTTTTCTCTCTTTACTCATTTATTAATTTAATCATTGATATCAATATGGGCTTGGAAATATTTATTTTATACTTTAAGTGATAAATACTAATTTTTTTTTTTTTTTTTTTTTTTT
>NW_016109416.1:3103-4942 GCF_001604975.1 Cebus imitator | reverse complement strand
TATTGAAATTATATAAAGGATCTTCTCTGACCATAATGGGATAAAACTAGAAATGTAACAGGAGAAATTTTGGAAACTATACAAATACACAGAAATTTAAAAATACATTTCTGAATAACCAGTGGGTCAGTGAAGACATTAAGAAGAAAATTGAAGAACTTCTTGAAACAAATAATAATGCAAACACAACATACCAAAACTTATGGAATGTAGCAAAAGCAATACTGAGAGGAAGTTTATAACTATAATTGTCTACATTTAAATAGAGAAAAACCTTCAACTAAAAATTTAATACCTCATCTTAGAGAACACAAGAAGCAAGAGGGAAGCACACTGAAAATTAGTAGGAGAAAAAGGAAATTACAAAGTTCAGAGCAGAAATAAAATTGGAATAAAAATTTACAAAGATTAATGAAAGAAAAGTTGTGGGGTTTTTTTTGAAATTTACACAAAATTGACAAACATTTAGCCAGACGAAGAAGAAAAGATAAAAAAAAAAATCAGAGATGAAAAAGGAGACAGTAAAAATGTTACTGTAGAAATTCAAAGGATCATTAGTGATTACTATAAGAAACCATATGCCAATAAATTGGAAAATCTAGAATAAATGGACAGATTTCCAGGCACACACATCATACCAAGATTAATCCAAGAAGTCCAATATCTGAACAGACCAATAACACATGACTACATTTAAGCTGAAAGAAAAATCTGCCAGTAAGGAAAAGCCCAGGACTTGATAGCTTCACTGCTAAATTTTACCAAACATTTAAACAACTAATACCAGTCCTACTTAAACTATTCCAAAAAATAGAGAAGGGAATACGTTCAATCTCATTCTATGGGGCCATTATTACCTTGATATGAAAAGCAGAAAAAGACACATTTTTAAAAAGAAAATGACAGCCCAATATTCCTGAGGAATATTGATTCAAAAATATTCAACAAAATACTAGCAAAGCAAATTCAACAATACATTAGAAAGATCATTCATTATGAACAACTGGGATTTATCCCTGGGATGTAAGGATGGGTCAACATATACAAATCAATAAACGCAATACATATCAACAGAATGAAGGATAAAAACTATATGATAATTTCAATTGATGTTGAGAAAGTATTGGCTAAAATTCAAAATCCTTTCATAATAAAAATTCTAAAAAACTGGGGATATAAGGAACATAACTCAACATAATAAAAGTCATATATGACAGACACACAGGTAGTATGCTTAATAAGGAAAAATTAAAAAACTTCCATTTAAGATCTGAAACAAGACAAAAATGTCCTCTGTCACCACTGTTATTTGACATAGTGGTAGAAGTTCTAGCTAGAACAATCATACAAGAGAAAGATATAAAGGACATCCAAATTGGAAAGGAGCAAGTCAAATTTCTTTGTTTTCAGATGATATAATATTATATATGGAAAATTCTGAAGATTCTACAAGAAAACCATTAGAAGTAATAAATTCACTAAACTTTCAGGACACGAAATTAATGTACAAAACTCAGTAGCATTTCTATATGTCATCAGTGAACAAGGTAAAAAAGAAATTTAAAAAGTAATCTCATTTTAAATAACCACACATAAAATTTAATAGCTAGGAATTAACATAACCGAAGAAGTGAAAGATTATAACTAAAACTATAAAACACTGACAAAAGAAATTGAAGAGGTAACCAAAAAAATAGAGAAATTTCTTGTTCACGAGTTGAAAGAATCAATATTGTTAAAATATCCATGCTCTGTAGATTCAATGCAATTCATACCAAACTGCCAATGCCATTCTGCACAGGAATAGAAAAAAGCAATTATAAAATTTATATGGAACCA
>NW_016109416.1:0-1303 GCF_001604975.1 Cebus imitator | reverse complement strand
ACCCAGGAGGCGGAGGTTGCGGTGAGCCGAGATCGCACCACTGCACTCCAGCCTGGGTAACATGAGTGAAACTCCGTCTCAAAAAAATAAAAAAATAAATAAATAAATAAATAAACAAATTAAAAAATATATAAAAATAATCACCACTGAATGACTTTTTTTGTCTTAAACCCTTAATTTTTTTATTGCTAGTATTTTTTACATCTGTTATAAAAAATTATTCATTTACTTGTTTAATTTTTTTTTTTTGAGATGGAGTCTTGCTCTTTCACCCAGGCTGGAGTGCAGTGGTCCAATCTCGGCTCACTGCAACCTTCATCTCCTGGGTTCAAGTGATTCTCCTGCCTCAGCCTCCTGAGTAGCTGGGATAACAGGCACCTGCCACCATGTGTGGCTAAATTTTGTATATTTAGTAGAGACAGGGTTTCACCATGTTGGCCAGGCTGGTCTCGAACCCCTGCCCTCAGATGATACCACCTGCCTTGGACTCCCAAAGTGCTGGGGTAACAGACGTGAGCCACCATGTCCAGCTGTGTTTAATGTTTTAAATGTGTCTTCTGTTTTGAATTTAATCTGCATTGTGTGTGATTAGCCCAGTCTTTGTCATATAAAAAGCTCTAAATATATATTTGTTGCTCATGACTTAGCTATAATCTTATTATCCGGAATCACCCTCTTTAAAATCCTCCACATACTCTCAATATAAATTTATATTATTTATAATTTTGTTTTCTATTTATTAACACTTGATGTACCCTCATGGAAGGTACATTATAGTATTTAATATTTTTGTATGATCAAATGGGTAAATTCATTTTATGACGGAATGGATGCATACATGAGCATGTCCTAGGTGAAAAGAAGGTACTGTATATTATCCTATAAAATACGTTTTGAGCCTTCTATATTATCTCTGATTTATTCTGTTTGGCCTTTAAATTCATTATAATCAAACTTAATAATAGTTTCCTAAAATAAACCTTTTTGACAGTAATTTTTGTAATAAGATTTTTTAGTTCGTCAGCCTAAAGCTTCCATGCTACCATCTATTGCATTCTGCATTTCAAAGCTTCTGCGTGGCAATAATCAATGTCCTTTATTTGCCAGCTTCCTTTCTCCTCCATATCCTAAGTAATTTGTATCCAAGTCATGATATTATTATATGCCATTTTTTTTTCTATTTAAGGTTTGCTCACATTAAATCCTGCTCCTGTTAGTCTATTTCTTCTTTCCTTCTCCTCTTATATTGTTGATGACATGGACTACTTTTAAGAGTTTTTACCTAAAGATAGTTGAAATTCGT
>NW_016109415.1:3681-4942 GCF_001604975.1 Cebus imitator | reverse complement strand
AGACTAACTTTCACTCTGTTGCCAGGCTGGAGTACAGTGGTGCGATCTCGGCTCACTGCACCCTCTGCCTCCTGGGTTCAAGCCATTCTCCTTTTTCAGCCTCCTGAGTAGCTGGGACTATAGGCACATACCACCATACCAAGCTAAATTTTGTATTTTTAGTAGAGATGGGATTTCACCATGAAGAAAAAAAATTCAAATAGTTTAAAGCAACAGTTTTCAAATTGTGGTTATCTGAACCCCGGAGTTCTCTAAAATTCTTTTGAGGAGTTCATGAGAGAAAAAAAAATTGTAGTGATAAAGATTGTTGCAGAATTTTTTCTGCTAAGATGACATTTGTACTGATGGTGCAAAAACAATAGTAGGCACAACTGCTGGTGTGATCCACTAGTATTCATTGTGTCCTTTAACGCCATGTGGCATCAGGAAAATAAAATCAGCTTTACCTAACAATGTCCTTGAGAAAACCATAAACATTATTCATTTTCTTTGATCTTGACCTTTTAATAACTTTTTAATGTCCTGTGTGACAACTGGAAAATATGCAGAAAACATTCTGGCTTATATGGAAGTATAATGCTGATTTTGAAGAAAATTGCATAACTGATTGAGTTGGAGGTGGAACTAGCTGCTTTTTTCTCAAAACATCGTTTTTACTTGTAAGAAAAACTGGCAGACATATTATGGTTAATGAATAAAGTAAGCCTTCATCTCAAGGAAAACAACTAGCCATGTGTTTTGCCAATAAAAACATTTGAGCTTTAGAGAGACAATAAGAATTTTGGAAAACTTGTTTTTTAGCACCCTAAGCCTGATAGTGCCCAGATACCTAAAGACTTTTCTGAGATTCATGATAATGTAGTGAATGTGATTTTTAAATATTGTGTAATTAATTGTGTCAAAACTTGGAAGATCTGTATAGTTAAGTGACCACTATTCGTCCAAAGAAGTAATACATTATGTTCAAAAAAAAAAAAAATTCATTCAAAGCGCAAGAAAAACTAATAGATTTTAATGTAACAATATGGAAAGTTAATTGATACGGTTTCAGATTCTGGCTGGGCAAGGTGGCTTATGCTTGTAATCTCAGCACTTCGGGAGGCATAGGCAGGCAAATCACAAGGTCAGGAGTTTGAGACCAGCCTGGCCAACATGGTGAAACCCTATCTCTACTAAAAGTACAAAAATTAGCCAAGCATGGTGGTGTGTGCCTGCAATCCCAAGTACTCAGGAGGCTGAGGCAGGGGAATTGCTTGAACCC
>NW_016109415.1:0-1155 GCF_001604975.1 Cebus imitator | reverse complement strand
CAGATAAGGAACTTGTACTTTAACCCTACCTTGCAGTAACAAAGTGGCACCGTTTCATTCCTTTGGTGAAGCAGCCAAAGGAGACCAGCTAAAGCAGAATGTTTAAATAATGTACAAAGCCTCATAACATAATACTCCAATGCCCGTGTTTTAATTTTAAAAATCTCTTATACAAAGAACCAGAAAAATACCAATATGAATTAAAAAAGGAGAATTAATAGATGCCAACACCAAGGTATTAGAATCATCTAACAAATGTTTTAAATATACCATCATAAAATATATTTTAATAAGCTTTGCAAATATGTTTGAAGCAAGTGAAAAGAAACAAAAGACAAACAGAAAAGCTTGGCGAAAAAGTAGAAACTCTCAACAAGTATACTGAAAACATATTTTAAAAAAATCTGAGCATAAAACATATTTTTTTAAAAAATATGAGCATACAAAGAAAAGAGACTTAAGAAACAAATAAAAAACTAAATTAAAACAATTTAAAAAGGCTTAGATACTAAAAAACTGACATAAATCCAAATTCGATAAGCCAAAGAAACCTACACCAGGATATAGTAAGTCAAACTTCTGTAAACTAACCACAAATGAGGTGTCTTGAAATCAGTGATAGAATAATGAAATCTTATGTGGAAAAAGCAAACAAAATGGCAGTTGTGAAAATTTTGTCTAAAACAAAGGAAATTTATAACACCAAGGCTTACATTAGAAAAAAAAAGAAAAGTCTCAAACAAGTAATCAGGACTTCCACCTATAGAACCTGGAAATAAAGAACAAAGTAAACCCAAAGCAGACAGATGGAAAAAAGAATAATAATAATAAGAGCAGAATTCAATGAAATTTAAAACAAAAAAGTAGAGAAAATAAGTGAAATGAGAAGCTGTTAATTTGAAAATATCAATAAAATTTGCAAACCTCTAGCAAGACTGATAAAAGAAAAAGAGAGAAGATACAAATTACCAATATCAGGATTGAAATAGGTGATATTACTACAGGCCTTGCAGAGATCTAAAGGATAACAAGAATCAAAAAAGAATAAAAAATAGGTTTGAAAACTTGGATGAAATTGACAAAACCTTGAAAAGCCCAAATTGCCATAACTAAACTAAAATCAACACAGTTTTTTTTCTTTCTTTCTTTTTTTTT
>NW_016109414.1:3713-4944 GCF_001604975.1 Cebus imitator | reverse complement strand
TCACCTAGGCCAGAGCGCAATGGCACAATGTCAGTCCACTGCAACCTCCAACTCCCAGGTTCACATGATTCTCTTCCTTCAACCTCCTGAATAGCTGGAATTACAGGCATGTGTTACCATACCTGGCTAATTTTTGTATTTTTGGTAGAGATGGGGTTTCTCCATGTTGGTCAGGCTGGTCTCAAACTCCTGACCTTGTGATCTGCCCACCTTGACTTCCCAGTGTGCTGGGATTACAGGCCTGAGCCACCTTGCCTGGCCTATCCCTTTTCCTTTCTACGGATTTTGGAAGAGTCCACACTGTTGGGCCTGTAGCATTTCTCAAAGTCTGGATTTCCCTGGTGCAGGTGAACCCATTCTCTTTCTTTTGTATTTGTGGCATATTTGCAGCCAGATTTATGCTCACCCCATTAGATTAGAGTTTGATCATGTTGGCAAGATTCAGTGGGTGATGTGATTGATCTCTTATTGGTGATGAATACTATCCTATTGTCTCTCTTATTTTGTTAGTTTTTTAAATTAGCTTTTTAGAAATAGGGGTCTCATTTTGTCACCCAGGCTGGAGTGCAGTGACTCCATCATAGCTCCCTGAAACCTCAAATTCCTGGGCTCAAGTGATCTACACACCTCAGCCTCCTGAGTAGCTGAGACCACACACCACCACACCCAATTTTTTTTCTTTTTTGAGATGAAGTCTCGCTCTGTCGCCCAGGCTGGAGTACAGTAGCGTGATCTCAGCTCATTGCAAACACCACCTCCCAGGTTAATGCAATTCTCCTGCCTCAGCACTCTGCATAGGTGGAATTATAGGCACCCACCAGCACACCCAGCTACTTTTCATATTTTTAGTAGAGATGGGCTTTCACCATGTTGGTCAGGCTGGTCTGGAACTCCTGAACTCAAGTGATCTGCCTGCCACAGCCTCCCCAAGTGCTGCGATTACAGATGTGTGCTATTTCACCGCACCTGGCCAATGTCCAGCATTTTTTTTTTTAGACTGAGTGTTGTTTTGCCACCCGGGCTGGAGTGCAGTGGTGCAATCTCAGCTCGCTGCAATCTCTGCCTCCTGGGTTCAAGCGATTCTGCTGCCCAGCCTCCTGAGTAGCTGGAATTACAGGCACCCGCTACCACGCCTAGCTAATTTTTGTATTTTTGGTAGAGACGGGGTTTCTCCATATTGGCCAGGCTGGTCTTGAACTGACCTAGTGATCCACCCACCTCAGCCTCCCAA
>NW_016109414.1:0-1223 GCF_001604975.1 Cebus imitator | reverse complement strand
CCCCCCCCACCCCAGCGCTCGCCTCCCCAGGCACCATCCCAGCTCCGGGCCCCTGTGCTGCCCGTTCTGTTCTGCATTCCATCTGCCCTGTGAGGCAGACCTCTGCTGTCTTCACTGCATTATTTCCCCAGACTCAGCCACCATCAAAGGTGTGCCTTCGCCTAGGACCCTTGCACCTGGCATGCAGGGAGGAGTGTGAGGCTCCCTGTCCCTTCTCAGACTCTCAGAATTCAGAAGAGCTATGCTTTTTTGTCCTTGCCCTGCTAGGCCAAAGGATGCCCTGCCTTCGTTTTTCTCTGGGGTAGACACCCCGAGCTTTTGCTGTGTACCTGCCGCATGGAACAGGGAACCGCCCCTGCCCCTGCCCTCCATAGCTGACTCCGGCTTCCCTGGCCACCCTCAGCTCAGCAGGGCCCCGGGAGCCCCAGTGCCATGTGACACCTTCCATAAGTGTGGAATTCAGGAAAATGTGCCTTTGATCCCTGAGTCACCGCGTGGCTGACATGTGCCCTGGCATGAGAGTCAATGATGGGCAGGGTTGAGCATGGAGGCACCTCCGCTGTGCCCCTGATTTTGCCCTTTCCTGACTTCTCTGGCCAGCTCTAAGGTTGAAATAAGTCCCACCTGTTTTAACAGATGTTTATTAAACATCTGCCCTGGCCAGGCTCTGAGCAGCCTCCAGGGTCTCTGTCCTGAACACGATAGGCCCCTCCTGGTACTGGCTGGTGGAGGGGCGGGAGATTAAGTCCAGTGTCCCACAGGTGACTGCATAATTCCACATGGGACAAGAGGGAAAAAGAGCAGACCTTCCCTTTTATTTTATTTATTTATTTATTTATTTTCTTTTTATAAATTGAAACAGAGTCTCTCTCTGTCGCCAGGCTGGAGTGCAGTGGCATGATCCCGGCTCATTGCAACTTCCATTTTCCAGTTTCAAGCAACTCTCCTGCCTCAGCCTCCTGAGTAGCTGGATTACAGGCAGGCGCCGCCATGCCCGACTAAACCGACCTTTCCTTTTGTGAGAGGGAAGCCAGCGTGGACAGCCGGGAGTGGAGATGAAACTGAGCGGAAGTGAGAGTCACTTTGCTGCCCGGCACATTGTCTCACACCTGTAATCTCCGCACTTTGGGAGGCTGAGGCTGGGGAGTCGCTCCAGCCCGGGAGTTTATGACCGGCCTGGTCAGCATGAGACCCCTGTCTCTACTTTTAAAAATAAAAATAAG
>NW_016109413.1:3494-4945 GCF_001604975.1 Cebus imitator | reverse complement strand
TGACCAGGATGGTCTCGATCTCTTGACCTCGTGATCCGCCCGCCTCGGCCTCCCAAAGTGCTGGGATTACAGGCTTGAGCCACCGCGCCCGGCCGACCACTGTATCTCTTACGCACTAAATGTAAACTCTGTGCGGGCGGGAATTTTTGCCTCTTTTCTTCACTGCTTCTCCTCATTCCTAGCACACTGCAGCTTCTCAATAAATATCTACTGAATGAGGGTGAGGCATGGTGGCACAGGCCTGTAGTCCCAGCACTTTGGGAGGCCAAGACAGGAGGATGGCTTGAGCACAAAAGTTCGAGACCAGCCTGGGCAATATAGCAAAACCCTTTCTCTACTAAAAATACAAAAATTAGGGCCAGGTACAATGGATCATGCCTGTAATCCCAGCACTTTGAGAGGCCAAGGTGGGGAAATCACTTTAGGTCAGGAGTTCCAGACCAGCTTGGCCAACATAGTGAAACCCCGTCTCTACTAAAAATACAAAAAAAAAAAAAAAAAAATTAGCTGGCTGTGGTGGCACACGCCTGTAATCCCAGCTACTTGGGAGGCTGAGGTAGGAAAATCGCTTGAAGCTGGGAAACGGATGTTACAGTGAGCTGAGATCATACTTTGCATTCCAGCCTCCCAAGAGCTGGAATGACAGAGCAAGACTGTCACCTGGTGGGGGCGGGGATTAGCTGGGCTTGGTGGCACATGCCTGTAGTGCCAGCTATTCAGGAGGCTGAGGTGGGAGGATCACTTGAGACCAGGAAGTTGAGGCTACAGTAAGCCATGTTCCTGCCAATGCCTGGGAGACAGAATGAGACCTGGTCAGAAAAACAAAACAAAGCAAAACAAAACAAAACACCACCTACTGCATTTTGAATGCCTGGTCAAGAACAGAAGGCACTGGTTAACCAGTAGTAGGAATCCCAGTGGTAGAATTTCAGGCACAAAAAATTAAAGGGAGGCTTGCTTAGGTGTCAATATGGCCCATACTCATAAAATCATGTAGCAGCAACGCCAATTATAATTAAGTTACTTTTTAAAAGGTAAAAAAACAGGCTGGGCATGGTGGCTTATGCCTGTAATCCCAGCACTTTGGGAGGCTAAGGTGGGCAGATCGCCTGAGGTCAGGCGTTTGAGACCAGCCTGGTTAACATGTCGAAACCCTGTCTCTACTAAAAATACAAAAAAAATTAGCCCGGTATGGTGGTACATGCCTGTGATTCCAGCTACTCAGGAGGCTGAGGCAGGAGAATCAACTGAACCTGGGAGGCAGAGGTTGCAGTGAGCTGAGATTGTGCCACTACACTCCAGCCTGGATGACAGAGCAGGACATTTTTTTTTTTTAATCTTCAAAAAAAAGAGGGGAAGGCCGGGCGCGGTGGCTCACGCCTATAATCCTAGCACTTTGGGAGGCCGAGGCGGGTGGATCACGAGGTCAAGAGATCGAGACCATCCTGGTC
>NW_016109413.1:0-1129 GCF_001604975.1 Cebus imitator | reverse complement strand
GTCTCACTCTATTGCCCAGGCTGGAGTGCAATGGCATGATCTTGGCTCACTGCAGCGATCACTCACCTCCACCTCCTACATTCAAGCGATTCTCCTGCCTCAACCTCCCAAGTAGCTGGGATTACAGACGCATTTCACTATGCCCAGCTATTTTTTGTATTTTTAGTAAAGACAGGGTTTCACCATGTTGGTCAGGCTGGTCTCGAACTCCTGACCTCACGATCCACCCACCTCGGCCTCCCAAAGTGCTGGGATTACAGGTGTGAGCCACCACACCCGGCCTATTACAGTTCCTGAAAGGATTCCCCTATCTCTATTCTTGCTCCCCACAGTCCAATTTCCACACAACAGCCAAAGTGATCTTTTAAATTGCAAATCAGATCATAATACTTCTTGGCTTCAAACTCTACAATGTCTTTGTGTGGCACCTAAAAATAAGGTCTATCAGGGCCAGTAAGGCCCTGTATGACTGAAACTGACCGATTCTCTGATCTTATCCCTCTAGCCTCCTTTTTCTTTAAGGAAGCTCTATATGTGGTAGTTTAATGCACGAATGAGTCTCTCCATCATCCTCTACCCACAAGCTCTTCATTTCTCTCTTCTCAGTCTAACTTGGTGGCTCAATCTACCACAGGACCTATGCACTTAAAGCGCACTTCCCCCAGAACTTCACAGAATCATTCAAGTCGGTTTCAATATCCTGCTCTTTTCCTAGACCACTATCTAAAACAGCTCCTCCTTGATCCTACTCACAATGTACTATTATAACTAGGACCATACTATTACATCACTTTCATAGCTGGTCATCCTTTGAAAAACATATTTTTTAATTTTTTTTTCTTTTTCCGAGACATAGTCTCGCTCTATCGCCAGGCTGGAGTGCACTGGCGCGATCCCGGCTCACTGCAACTTCCGTTTTCCGGTTTCAAGCAAGCCCGCGTCAGCCTCCCGAGTAGCTGGGATTACAGGCATGCACCACCACGCCCGGCTAATTTTTTGTACTTTTAGTAGAGATAGGGTTTCACCATGTTGGCCAGGATGGTCTTGATCTCTTGATCTCGTGATCCGCACGCCTCGGCCTCCCAAAATGCTGGGATTACAGGCGCGAGCCACCGCACCCGGCCTTTTT
>NW_016109412.1:0-1735 GCF_001604975.1 Cebus imitator | reverse complement strand
TATATTTTTCAGTATGTTCCTGACATTTGTCAACTGGGTTAGTTCCAAACCTTTCTAACCTATGATTGTATTATTATAGCACTTTTCAAACTTTCACATCGGTTTGACACAAAGGCACACTGCGGGGGTGAGCCCGGCTGTGCTGGCCGCAGGCACTCACCATTGCTTGTAGTCCGCGTCGCAGTTACAGTAGTACTTGGGATCTGTGCAGTTACGTTCAATGCCACAGGCACATTTCTGGATTCCAGGCCCCGAGCCTCCCCAGTAGTAGTGTTTCTCATTGGCTTTGCCAACCCACCAAGTGTAAGGGCTTCCATCTACAAGAAAAGGTAAAGGCATATTTAGAAACAGACCTGGGTTCAGTCATTATACTGCTACACTTACGCCCACTTCTCCAGACGATACTCTGATAGTCTGAACATCACACAACCCTCTTAAAAGTCAATTTATTTCAAACAGGCAACCCACAGAATGGGAGAAAATCTTCGCCATCTATCTATCTGACAAAGGACTGATATCCAGAATCTACAACGAACTCAAACAAATTAACAAGAAAAAAAATCCCATCAAAAAGTAGGCTAAGGATATGAATAGAAAATCCTCAAAAGAATATATACAAAAGGCCAACAAACATATGAAAAAATGCTCAACATCACTAATCATCAGGGAAAGGCAAATCAAAACCACAATGCAATACCATCTTCCTCCCGCAAGAATGCCCATAATCAAAAAATCAAAAAATAATAGATGTTGGTGTGGATGTGATAAAAAGGGAACGCTTCTACACTGCTGGTGGGAATGTAAACTAGTATAACCGCTATGGAAAACAGTGTGGAGATTCCTTAGAACTAAAAGTAGAACTACCATTTGATCCAGCAATCCCACTACTGGGTATCTACCCATAGGAAAATAAGTCATTATACGAAAAAAGATACTTGCACATATATGTTTATAGCAGCACAATTCACAATTGCAAAAATGTGGAACCAACCTAAATGCCCATCAGTCAATGAATGGATAAAGAAACTGTAAAATATAAATAGATAAAATACACATGCACACATATAGGATGCTACCATGTGAACAGTTACAGCATCTAAACAAATAATACAAAAAGTAAGGATCATATTGGAATTATGCAAAAAAATACTGTGGTATTTTCTCAGCTATTGCAATAGATTTCCTTAAGAACAATTTTGTTAACAGGCGGACAATCTAAAGTTGCTGAGAACGTACTGGGACTGGAGTCCAGGATGAATGCAATGAATGAGCAAGGCCTCTAAACTTAAAAGGGAGTTAGTTATTCAGGCATTGTCCCACTCCATACAAATTGATTGATTTTTCTGTGTATTGACTTAATTTGGAAGTTATGATTTTCTCTTGGCATGATCACGTTTGGCACCCACATTTAAAAAAAGTATATTTGACGTAATCTGGTAAACAGTCAAGAGGGAGAGCTCAGGACCCTGTTCCAAAGGGAGAAACACACCTGCTTTCTGACATAAAGGTCCACCCCGAAGCTGTGTCTTCGGTTTACACATGCCTGGTCCCAGCATACGGGGTTCTGTTTGCTTTCTATGTTTAAGACGTTTGCTTCTCCCTCCTTTTTCCATCAGGGTAAGTGGTGAAACATCCAGCCTCTCTGATGCTGCCCATGGCCAATAATAAACTTTTCTTTTGAAGCAGTCCAGAGTTTCAACAATAAGGGTTGAAAAATCCCATTTATAGAAACTAT
>NW_016109411.1:4242-4949 GCF_001604975.1 Cebus imitator | reverse complement strand
GCACGCCACCATGCCCAGCTAATTTTTGTATTTTTGGTAGAGGCAGGGTTTCACCATGTTGGCCAGGATGGTCTCGATTTCTTGACCTCGTGATCCACCCACCTTGCCCTCCCAAAGTGCTGGGATTATAGGTGTGAGCCACCATGCCTGGCCATTCCTTGCCATTCTTAAAATGTTGCAAAGGTCCTGGCAGTGGTGGCAGGGTACAAGGGAGGGTGTGCACGGGCTACAAAGGGCACCATCAGCAAGTGAGGCATGTGCCCCGCAGACACCTCCTGTCCCTCTCTGTCCTGCAGGTGGGGCATGAGGACACTGGCCACTCCTTGCACTACTACAGCAAAGCGCTGATGATTCCCGCCAAGGATGGTGTTAAGCTGCCTTGCTTCTTCCATGCCGGAGAGACAGGTGAGACCGTGGGAATCAGCAGAGGTGGGCAGTGGGAGAGCTGCTAGCCACGACTCCAGCCTGCTGCCAGGAGACAGGATGGCAGTGACTGCACCTCAGGGATAGGGCCTGCAGATGCGTCCAGAGCCCTATCCTATGTTCTCGCTCATTAATCCTGACGGCAGCCCTATGGAGAAGGAATAACAAGCATAATAGAATCAGCTACTTTACATATATTATTTTTAATTTATTTCTAATTCTTATGCCAGTCCTGCTCGTGTTTTAATCTCCATTTGATAGATGAAGAGCCCAGTGCTCCAAGC
>NW_016109411.1:0-880 GCF_001604975.1 Cebus imitator | reverse complement strand
TGGGTGATTCTGCCCCATTTGGTCGTCGGATGGTGAATCATATTCAGGGTGACCATATCCAGTGAAATAAAATAGGAGACAGCCCCCCAGTGCATGTCCTTTTATTGGGGAGGAATCCCCCAAAGCTCCCCAACAAATAACCTCCCAGGCCAGTGTAAAGGCTATTTTAGCTGTAAGGGAGTCTGGAAAAGCCACATCTGACCTTTCACCCTCTACTGAGGGTGTTAAAAAAAAGGGCCTTGCCTTCTTACTGAGGGCAAGAAAGGTATGATGGGGACAGCATGGGAGGAGGCCACAAGAATGTCTACGGTCACCTAGCAAGTGATAACACCTTGATAGTACTATTAAATACATAAATTAAAATGAGCACATACAGTTACTTATACTGAGGTTGTAAGTAAGAGAACCTTGTAATACCTTGTTGTAAAGATTATAAACATAAGAGTCCTGAAGCTGGGTGTGGTAGCTCACGTCTGTAATCCCAGGACTTTGGGAGGCCAAGGTGGGTGGATCACCTGAGGTCAGGAGTTTGAGACCAGCCTGGCCAACATGATGAAACCCCCTCTCTACTCAAAACACAAAAAACAGCCAGGTGTGGTGGGGGCATCTGTAATCCCAGCTTCTAGGAAGGCTGAGGCAGGAGAATTGCTTGAACCTGGGAGGCAGAGGTTGCAGTGAGCCGAGATAGTGCCATTGCACTCCAGCCTGGGCAATAGAGAGCAAGACTTTATTATTATTTTTTTTAAGGTGGGGTTTCTCCATGATGGCCAGGCTGGTTTTGAACTCCTGACCTCAGGTGATCCACCCACCTCGACCACCCAAAGTGCTAGGATTACAGGTGTGAGCCACCAAGCCCGGCAAGACTTTAAAAAAAAAAAAA
>NW_016109410.1:0-4949 GCF_001604975.1 Cebus imitator | reverse complement strand
GCCTGTAATCCCAGCTCTTTGGAAGGCTGAGGCAGGAGAATAGCTTGAATCTGGGAGGCGGAGGTCCCAGTGAGTCAAGACCACCATTGAATTCCAGCCTGGGCAACAAGAATGAAACTCTGTCTCAAAAAAGAAAGAAAGAAAGAAAGAAAGAAATAGCCCATCACAAGAAGACAAATACTGTAACAGTTCACTTACATGAGGTACTCAGAGAAGTCAAGTTCACAGAGACACAAAGTAGAAGTTTTCAGAGTTTCAGTTTAGCAAGACAAAGAGCGTTTGCAAGATGGATGGCGGTGATGGTTCCGCTACACTATGAATGTACTTAACATTACAGAGCTGTACACTGGAAATGGTGAAGATGGTAAATTTTATGTTACATATATTGTGCCACAATTAAAAATAATTTTTTAAAAAAGTAAACTAAGAAAAGGCATCTGTGACTGGGTACAGTGGCTCACACTTACAATCCCGGCACTTTGGAAGGCTGAGGCAGGCAGATCAGTTCGAGACCAGCCTGACCAACATGGAGAAACTAAAATACAAAAATGCAAAATTAGCCGGCTGTGGTGGCACACGCCTGTAATCCCAGCTCCTCGGGAAGCTGAGGCTGGAGAATTGCTTGAACCTGAGAGGCAGAGGTTGCAGTGAGCCGAGATCGTGTCACTGCACTCTAGCCTGGGCAACAGAGCCAGACTCTGACTCAAAAAAAAGAAAAAGAAAAGGAAGCCAGACTCCGTCTCAAATAAACAAATAAAAGAAAGGAATCAGTGCAAGTGAAGGGTGCTGAGCAGCAACTGAAAGGCCACAGAGTAGGGATGGCAAATGATCACTTTCTGTTAAGAAGCTGTCACCTTCTGACTCCTCCCCTGGTCAGTCTTAACTTCTAGATCAAGTCTGGGGCCAGAGGGCGAGCATCAGACCCAAGGAGAAGCCAAGGCCCTGGCTAGCAGGAGGCACAGTCCACCTGTTTGGGACTGCGGTGTCCCTGGTGGAAGCTCAGATCCCTGTCTGTATTTCAGCGAGACTCCGTAGCTTGACATTCCTCCTGCTGTCAAAAAACAGACGAAAGAACAGTTTTCCAGCTCCAGGGCTGACCCCAAACCCGGGGCAACTAGAATGCTCAGGCCTCCCCTCTTTTCAGGCAGGAGAAGCTGAAGAATAGAACTATTGGACCATGAAACTCCCAAGAGTCCTTCCCCTCCCAGCATTTCTCAGAATTTGCGACCACGATTTTCTGTGTGAGGCTCACAATTGCTATTTGCCAAACCAGTAACTGTTGACCCAACAAAATCAAAGAAAGATACCAGAAGCCCCAGACAGGCTGTCTTCATCACGTCAGTGAAGGGAGAGCAGGTGCCTGGGATCGAAAGGACATTGCCTATCACCTGGCTCTGCAAAACAAAATGCATTTCCTTATTCTTAACAAGCTGAGTACCAGAAACCTGCTTTACCAGTCCAGCGTGCCTCCTGGAAGCTGGCTCGCTTATCTGCAAGTATGTGAAAGCTGGAGGTGTTTTTGTGGGGCTGGCTCAGGGCAGGTGGCTTTGGAAAGAAGAGGCCTGACCTGGTGAGACTCTAGGGTCAGCCCAGACTGCTGTGACCTCAGGGAACTCAGCCCAGGAGGTCCGGGTGAGGGCACCTTGCCCTCTATGTCTGTAGTAGGTACAGAACCCCTTGGTTCCTTGAAGAGAAAGAAAGGACTGGCTGGGTTCTAGGCAGCAGGGCAGAGCAGCTGAAGGCTCAGTGCACGGCAGATCCTAGCAAACACTTCTGGAATGGAATTGGTGCAAGGGGAGACTCCAGCTTTAGTTCACTATGGGCTGTATCTGAATCCTTCTGACATTTACTGGAATTCCGTGAGGGAATCAGGTATTACAAGATTTTGCCAATTACTGAGTTTCTTTCGTGCTTTTGTTCATGAGAATGTTATTTCTGAATCCACTCCCTTTCTCTTCCCTTCTCCACAGATTACACTTGATTTGCCTCCTTTCCAGGAGGAAAATAGTATGTTGTTATCATTTGGTCAAGATTTCATATTCAAAAAAGAGTAAAATGGGCCGGGCACGGCGGCTCACGCCTGTAATTCCAGCACTTTGGGAGGCTTAGGCAGCAGATCACAAGGTCAGAAGTACGGGACCAGCGTGACCAACATGGTGAAACCCCGTTTCTACTAAAAATACAAAAAAAAATTAGCCTGGCCTGGTGGCGGGCACCTGTAATCCCAGCTACTTGGGAGGCTGAAGCAGAAGAATCGCTTGAACCTAGGAGAGGGAGGTTGCATTGAGCCAAGATCAAGCCATTGCACTTCAGCCTGGGTAACAAGAGTGAAACTCCACATCAAAAAAAAAAAAAAGTAAAGTGGCAGTACAGTTCAAAAATCTTGTTAGATGCCGTGGAAACCTCACCTGGCAGTAGTGACAGCTGCCACGTGCTGAGGGATTTTATAGACATTTATATTTTCACTTGTCCTCACCTTCCAGATGAGGTAGCTTTGGCCAGAGAGGTTAGGGAACTTAGCAAGGTCACACAGCAAGTTGGCAAGAGGTTTTGAGCTTCAGTCTGGGCTCTCTGGCTCCGCAGCCAAGTGCCTGCCAATGCTGCATTGTCTCAAGGTATTTGGCACGTGTTGATGGAACATCATTCACCCTCCTTGAATTCTCTGCCATTTCTCAGAGAGTTTGTCTGTGTGTCCTGGTTTGAGAATTAGTTAAGCTCTCACACTCTCCAGGGTGCAGTGCCTGGAATTCAGGCACTGGAGGAAGTTCCTGCCTCCTTCCTGAGCCCACAGCCGGATCCCACAGATCCTGCTCTATTGGGCAGTGAGGACAGGAGGTGTGATTCAGGGGTTGGCAGGATGGCAGTGGGGTGCAGAGCAGACAGGGCTGCGATGACCCTCCAGGCACATGCTTCTTGTCAGCTCCCAGGCACTGAACCCAGGACCTCCCCAACCAAGGCCTCCTCTCCTATTTCCCCCTTTGCCTCCTGCCCTCTTAGAGTCTATAGCCATTTAGAAATGTGAGCACAGAGGCTTTTTCAGAGAGAAAAAGTCCTCTACCTCAGTATTCCCAGGATCCTATCTCACTGGAGAGATTAAAAGGCTGGATTATGTGGGAAGGAGAAACAAGTGGGCCAGGACAGTTTAGATCTAATTGCTAATGACTCTAGAATATGTCCTTCCAGATGTCCTCGTTTTCATTCAGAGGCACTGCCTGCCTTTGTGAGGGATCATACAGTGTTGAATGATGCGTTATCAGTGCAATGCAATAGCCCGGTGACGTCATGAAAATCCTTGCTTTCCGAGAACACATTCACAGGCAAGAATGCAGCGCTGGAGAGACCCAAGGGTCGTGGTATGCTGCACAATTCAGCTCCTATTGTGTAACTCCTGAGTTTACTGGCCCTTTTTTGCTGTTTTCTTTGACAAAGTATGATTTTTTTTTTTAAGCTTTCTGATTAGAAATCAGTAGTTTAAGCCTGCTAATCACCTCTTTGGCTTGGCGTGTGGATCATGGAAAGTCCACAGCTCTTAATCTGTTTGCAAATGTTCTCTCAGTTCCAGAAGTTCAGAAATGTAATCAGCTCCCAATTTTTTTATGATTGTATGATAATTTTTACCCTAATTACAATGATAAAGTTTCTGAGGTTTGTTACACAGATGCCTTTTCTTTTCTTTTCTTTCTTTCTTTCTTTTTTTTTTTTTGAGACATAATTTTGCTCATGTTGCCCAGGCCTGAGTGCAATAGCGTAATCTTGGTTCACCACAACCCTTGAACCCTCCTGGGTTCAAGTGATTCTCCTGCCTCAGCCTCCCAAGTCACCAGAATTTTAGGCATTCGCCACCACACGCGGCTAATTTTGTATTTTTAGTAGAGACAGGGTTTCTCCATGTTGGTCAGGCTGGTCTCAAACTCCCAACCTGAGGTGATCTGCCTGCCTCAGCCTTCCAAAGTGCCGAGATTACAGGCGTGAGCCACTGCACCCAGTCACAGATGCCTTTTCTTAGTTTACTTTTTAAAAATTTATTTTTAATTGTGGCACAATATATGTAACATAAAATTTACCATCTTCACCATTTCCAGTGTACAGCTCTGTAATGTTAAGTATATTCATAGTGTAGTGGAACCATCACCGCCATCCATCTTGCAAATGTTCTTCATCTTGTTAAACTGAAACTCTGAAAACTTCTACTTTGTGTCTCTATGAATTTGACTTCTCTGAGTGCCTCATGTAACTGGACTCTTACAGGATTTGTCTTTTTTTCTGATGGGATATTTCTTTTTTTTTTTTCGGGACAGAGTTTCACTCTTGTTGCCCAGGCTGGAATTCAATGGTGTGGTCTCGGCTCACCGTGACCTCCACCTCCCAGATTCAAGCTATTCTCCTGCCTCAGTCTTCCAAAGAGCTTGGATTACAGGCATCTGCCACCACATCTGGCTAATTTTTGTATTTTTAGCAGAGATGGGGTTTTACCATGTTGGCCAGGCTGGTCTTGAACTCCTGACCTCAGGTGATCCACATGCCTTGGCCTCCCAAAATGCTGGGATTATAGGTGTGAGCCACGGTGCCTGGCCTGTGACTGGCTATTTTATTTAACATAATGTTCTCAGAGTTTTTCCATGTTGTTGTTTGTGTCATAATTTCCTTCATTTTTAAAGCTGAATAATATTTCATGATTTGTATGTATGTGTATTGCAATATATAGACATATACACGACGTTTTGTTAATCAGCTCATGGTGGACACTTGGGTTACTTCTACATTTTGGCTCTTGTGAACAATGCTGCTGTGAACATGCGTGTATAAATATGTATTAGCTGGGCACGGTGGCTCACGCTTATAATCCCAGCACTTTGGGAGGCCGAGGTGAGCAGATCACCTGAGGTCAGGAGTTCAAGACCAGCCTGGCCAACATGGTGAAACCCCGTCTCTACTAAAAATACAAAAAA
>NW_016109409.1:3566-4949 GCF_001604975.1 Cebus imitator | reverse complement strand
ATCCCAGCACTTTGGGAGGCCGAGGCGGGTGGATCACGAGGTCAAGAGATCGAGACCATCCTGGTCAACATGGTGAAACCCCGTCTCTACTAAAAATACAAAAAATTAGCTGGGCATGGTAGCGCGTGCCTGTAATCCCAGATACTCAGGAGGCTGAGGCAGGAGAATTGCTTGAACCCAGGAGGCGAGGTTGCGGTGAGCCGAGATCGCACCATTGCACTTCAGCCTGGGTAACAAGAGCGAAACTCCGTCTCAAAAAAAAAAAATTATGTTTACAGTCTGTTTTTATTATCTTTGCAAACTTATTATTAATAGCTGAAGGAGCCACTGGAAAGAGTTCAGTGATTGTGAGTGGAGGGCAAGAGAGAGATCAAAACTTCTAAAACATGAGTAGGATTGGAGATCTTAGACTAGTTGACTAGGACATTACCTAAAATGATGTACAGTTATTCTAACAGAGTTGTATTTTAATAGAGAAATATTATCTTTAGCAGAAACACATACTAACTGTTCTGAGACTCAGCCCTCCAAGAAGGCCTGGTAGGTGGGCCCACATCGACATGAACGGTCCTCTCTGTTATTCTAGGGTCTCCTATCCCAACTTTACACATAGAATCTAGAAAAGAAAAATACACCACTAAATTCTGTCTTGATAAACCTACCTTCCAAAGAAGTATTTCTCAAAGTGTGCGTAGTTGGTCCTAAAGACGCTCTGAAAAGTAAATGAAAAACAAAGAGAAACCCTTTTGGGAGACCAGCATATACCACCCCAACATATGACTGTAGGAGACCAGAGTATGTCACCCCAAAATATGACTATGGAGAACATAATAACTCCAAAATATGACTGAGGCAGAAAAGAATATCTACCCCAAAATATGCCTTGTTGGCATAAGGATTATTTTGAGCTGTTTTGAGAAACTTCAGACACAGGAGAAATTCTGAAAACAGAGTAGAAGTTACCCTTTTGTAAGGGAAATTCATACCTATAAGCCTCCATTTGTAAGAGTATCTTCCTCTCAATATGAGGAAAAGAAGGCTGACTAAATCACAAGAGATTTATTAATGGAGAAGACATTGACTTAAATCTGCATAACCAATCTTACCCTTGTTTCCCATGCTTTTCCTGGCATCTCCTCAAAACTAGCCTTTCCCACACCCTTTTTTATTTGTTTTAACAGATAACGGTATTTAAGTCTGAATTCAAAGCCACCTCCTTGAGATTTACTCATTTCTCTGGGTATCTCCCAGAAATATACATGAGGTATACATGTTACTAAACTTCTGTTTCTTTTTCTCTTATTATTGTGTCTTTTTAAGAAGAGTCTTTCTTATCTAAAAATCATGAAGGATACAGAGAAAAACATACCCCCCTCCCCACCC
>NW_016109409.1:0-1296 GCF_001604975.1 Cebus imitator | reverse complement strand
CCGCCAAACCATTCCGCCCTCTTAGAGTTTTGGGCCTGTGATGGAAGAGGCAGCCTTGAAGATCTCTGAAATACCTTTGAGGTCATTCTCCCATTGACTCAATGAATATCCTCTGGATTCCTTCCATCCGTGATCATCTCCTTATCAAATAGCTGCTCGTCTGCTTCCTTGGTGTCCTCTCCTAAACATGCTTCTTTCTTCCTTACATGGACAGAATAAAAAGTTTCTAAATTTTTATATTCTGCCTCCTTTCCGATCATAAATTCCATCTTTAAACTATTTGTCTCATTTTCATTTTACTGCAAGGGGCCAAAAGAAGCCAGGCAGCGCCATTGCTGCTTTGGTGCTTAGATAGATCTTCTGTAAGATATCCTAGTTTATTGCTCTTAAATTCTGCCTTTCATAAAGCCCTTGAGCACGGTCACAATTCAGGCAAATTCTTTGTCATTCTGTAACAACAATGACCTTTACTCCAGTTTCCAGTAACTTGTCTCTCATTTCTGTCTGAGACCTCATCAGAATGGCCTCTACTGTCCATATTTCTACCAACATTCAGATCATGACCACTTAAGTAATCCCTAAGGAGACAGCCTCTCCCTACAGCTCTTGTCTTCTGCATAGCTCCCACCAGAATCACCCTTAATGCTCAATTTATGATACTATAGGCTTTTTCTAGCCTGTTCCTCCAAATTCTTCCAGCCTCTACCCATTACTCAGATCCCAAGTCACTCTGACATTTTCAGGCATTTGTTATGGCAACAGCCCCACTGCTCATTACCAGTTTTGTGTCTTAGCTCATTTTGTGCTGCTGCAACAGAATCCTACAGTCTGGATAACTTATCATGAACAGAATTTATTTCTCACAGTTCTAGGGACTGAGAAGTCTAAGATCAAGGGGCCAGCATCTGTCAAGGCAAGACGGAGCAAGAGAGGGCTGAACTTCCTTTTATAACAACCCACTCTCTCGATAACAAGCCTACTCCTGCAATAATGACAAAAATCCATTCGTGAGGGCAGAGCCCTCATGACCTCGTCACCTCTTAAAGGTCCCACCTCTAAACATTGCAGCATTGGGGATTAGGTTTCCAACATATGAACTTTGTGAGACACGTTGAAATCATAGCAGAGGCATCTTTGGAGAGGTTATTGAGTCTCTGAATTAATCGGTTCTTGTAGCCACTTAGTTGAGTTTTCTCTTATTTGTAGCTGAAAGCATCCAAATTGGCCCCAACCCAGCAACCCAGAAATCTTTTTTTTTTTTTTTTTTTTGGGAACTCAGTTATATAATGTTAGATT
>NW_016109408.1:3081-4953 GCF_001604975.1 Cebus imitator | reverse complement strand
AAAAAAAAAAAAAAATTAAAAAAAAAACAAACCTTAGGCTCAGCCAGAGCTGAGCATCGGGACAACTGGCTGCAGAGAGGAGCTACCCACTCTAGAGCCTCCTCTGCTGAGAGCTGGGAAGACATCCAGACAACCTGCCTGCAGAGAGGAGCTGCCCACTCCAGGGCCTCCTATGAGCTGTTCTGTCACTCAATAAAGCTCCTCTTTGTCTTGCTCACCCTCCACTTGTCTGCATACCCCATTCTTCCTGGTTATGGGACAGGAACTTGGGACCCATCTAATGATGGGGCTAAGAGAGCTGCAGCACAAACAGGGCTGAGATGTGCCCCTTGTTCACTATGTTGTGGGTGAAGAGAAGGAAAGAAGAGCTGCAGCCCTTCGGGGAACCCAGCCCTGAGCGCTCCCTGAGCCAGGGCTGTGACGCCCTCTTTGGACCCCTGTGGTTGCTGGCATCTCCAAGCTTCTGGGAGCCACGTATTCCCCAGTGCCAGCTATGAAAGCTGCTTGTGGTGCACCTGGTCTGGCCTCACAAGAACCAGTGCCTGTGCCAGCACCTGGAGCTGCCCACCCCACTGAAGCAGCCAGCATGTCTGACTGTGCACATCAGCTGGACCCCATGCTCACTCACACAACCCTCACTGGTCCATGCCTGACTTGCCCTTGGCAGGTGTGGGACTCAGGCTGGTAGCGTGAACTGAGCGCAGCCTGCCAAGACAAGTGGGTGAAACAAGCCCAGTGGACCTGAGCAAAACTCAGGCAAAGGTGCCACTGGCCACAAACTTTTCTGACCAGAAAAATGACACTCCAAAAATCCTATAACAATATGTGAAGCCAGCTGACTTGCCAGGTTTGTACAGCTAGTAAAATGGAAGTGCTGATACTCAAACACAAATTTGTGTTTGGGTTTGGATATAAAACTTGTGCTCCTAACTGCCAAAGGACCCAATCCAAAGGTAGACTTTGATAGTAATAACCTTGCTTATAGTAATAACCTTTCCTTTAGCTATAACCTTCTGAACATATTTATGTTCAGAAGGTTATAGCTAAAGGAAAGACTGCAAACAAAAGCAAATTTTGAAAGAACTTGAGAAAACCTGGAGGCAATGATTATAACCTTCAAATACTTGAGGAGTTTCACGGTTTGACTTCTTGTATGAAAAACAAGAACTGAACTTACTTTATGTGATCTCAGAATGGAGAACTAGGCACAAACCATAGAAGTTAGAGAGAGTTGGGTTTTGGCTTTCTATATGGGAGAATATTCAGATAATTATAAGTGTCTGAAAATGTTTCAGTTTTTTCCAGAAGGTATTTATTTTTTATTTTTTTGAGGCAGAGTCTCACTCTGTTTCCCAGGCTGGATTGCAGTGGCTCAATCTCTGCTTACTGCAACCTCCGCCTCACGAGTCTCCTGCCTCAGCTTCCTGAGTAGCTGGGATTACAGGCGCACGCCACCACGTCCTGCTAATTTTTGTGTCTTAAGTAGAGACGCGGTTTCACCATGATGGTCAGGCTGGTCTCGAACTCCTGACCTCGTGATCCATGTGCCTTGGCCTCCCAAAGTGCTGTGATTATAGGCGTGAGCCACCACACCTGGCCTGAACTTCTGACCTCAGGTGATTCGCCCTCCTTAGCCTCCCAAAGTGCTGGGAATACAGGTGTGAGCCACCGAACCCAGCCTGGATCTTTTTTATTTTTTTTGAGGCGGAGTTTCGCTCTAGTCACCCAGGCTGGAGTGCAGTGGTGCAATCTCCGCTTACTGCAATCTCTGCCTCCTGGGTTCAAGCGATTCTCCTGCCTCAGCCTCCTGAGTAGCTGGGATTACAGGCATCTGCCACTGCACCCAGCTAATTTTTGTATTTTTTTTTTTTT
>NW_016109408.1:0-1296 GCF_001604975.1 Cebus imitator | reverse complement strand
CGTGATCCACCCGCCTCAGCCTCCCAAAGTGCTGGGATTACAGGCGTGAGCCACTGCGCCCAGCCCGGTATCACTTTTTTGAGAGATATTGTGGAAGAATAGAGAGGATGGACTTTGGATTCAAGCAGACCTGGGTTTGCATTTCTCTTACTGAACCAATTACTTTGGGCAATTTACATAAACTTCTTTTTTTCCTGTGTAAAATTGAGGCAGTTATCTCAATAATGCCCCTATCAGAGAAGGTTGCTGTAAAGATTAATTGAAATAATATGGGCTAGACCTGGTGGTTTACTCCTGTTATCCCAGCACTTTGGGAGGCCAAGGCAGGAAGATTGCTTGAGGCCAGGACTTCGAGACAGCGTGAGATCCGGTCTCTTAAAAAAAATTTTTTTTTTTAACGAAACAGTATGTGTAAAGTGCCTAGCAAAAACGATGTACTCAATAAATGGTAGTAACAATGCTATTTTAAATAATATTTATTAATACACAAATATGTTCTGTTCCTTTTCATGAAAGAGCTCCCAGTTGCTTGCATCAAAGACCCCTGACCCATTGCTCTCACCACCCACCCCAGGCTCTGGTGTCTTAAGCTACTCACATGCTATAGAGTTTGCCATGTGACTTCAGTTTTTTGGTAGTTGTGCAGTCCTTGCTTGGTTCCTGGCTCATGGGAGTATTTTTGTTACCCACGGCAGCAGCTGTGTCCTCATTCATTCACTTGTTGGCGTCACCACCCTCCTCTTCCGCTTGCAGAGCCAGAGCTGCTCTTCATTTGCTGATGGGGAGGGGGTAATTGTAGATACAGTCCCAAAATAGATTACTTTTGTCCTGATAAATAATGCCAAGCATTGCAGGAGAGAGGAAGCACATTTCCCAGAGCTGACAGAGTTCATACCACAGTTTGAATGTCTTCCAGAAAGTTGTCAATTCTTTTGGCTTTTAGATAATTAAATGCTTAGTTATTGTAGAGACTCAGAAATCTGAACAATTAAAATGAGAAAGCAGTCCCATTTTGATCTTTTTTTCCCATCCAGTACCTCTTCTATATGAAGTGGCCCATTTAAAAATATATTCTGGCTGGGCGCGGTGGCTCACGCCTGTAATCCCAGAACTTTGGGAGGCCGAGGCGGGTGGATCACGAGGTCAAGAGATCGAGACCGGCCGGGCGCGGTGGCTCAAGCCTGTAATCCCAGCACTTTGGGAGGCCGAGGCGGGTGGATCACGAGGTCAAGTGATCAAGACCATTCTGGTCAACATGGTGAAACCCCGTCTCTACTAAAACTACAAAACTAGCTG
>NW_016109407.1:0-4953 GCF_001604975.1 Cebus imitator | reverse complement strand
TTTTTTTTTATCTGAGTCACTACTGATTACCCTGTTATTTCAAACATACATAATATTTTAACTCTTTTCTCCCTTGAACTTTTTAAAATCTAAAATTGTAATCAGTCTTTTTTTCTAGGCATCTGTGGGAAAATTAGTAAATGCTTTACTGACAAATATTAAATACTTTTAAAAAAGTAATCCTAGTTTATTTAAATACTTAATATGACAGGGAGTACCTTTTAAATGCTTAAAAATTAAAAATAGAAAATTTCTAATTCAGTCTTCGTTTTTCACTTTTGAACCTGGCTAAAACTATAGCATAATTCAGAAAATAAGTCTATTTCATATCAGCTCTCATAATGTCCCTATAGTATCAAAACATTGCATGGAAAATTATATAGCATGAATATTTTTAGAATCTGGATACCTTTTCAAATTAACTTTACTCACAATATCCAAACCTTAAGTAAACACATAAGATAACATGTCATCATGATGACTGAACAAACAGGTTACCTAGCAAATATTAATTGGGTTGAGTGTAGTAAGAGTTCTTCCATGTTATTAGATAACTTGTAGAAAATTTGTTTTTATGTTTTATATAACTATTGTTAGACATGCACTTGTTATTTGAGGAAAAAACAAAAGAGGATGTGAAGAAAGAGAAGAAAAAGTCAGGATGGAAATAACCCAAAGGGAATATTTTAGTTTTAGCAATATTTAATAAAATGAAAGTTGGGTTGGTTTTGAAAAAGATAATTCCAATTTCAAAGTAAGTGTTTCTTTTAGAAATGGTATATCCTATCGGAAGAAGTTAATAAAAGTGATATATCCTAAATCCAGACAGTGGAAATGAATAAGCACAGCGAAGTCCCACTGTTTATGTTTCTGTAAGATTATTGCATAGACATATGATTTTATAGCTTGTTAAAACCAAACTAAACATGCAAAGCAAAACAAAATAAGAAAACAACAGAAACCTCTCTTCTGCTGTTATTCCCATCTCTACTAAAGTTTTCATAAGAAGCTATTACTATAATTGTTACTTAGATGTTGTATGACAGAACTAAATAAGCAAGCATAATCATGAAGCCTTTAAGGCAATAGAAGTTATGTAGATAATTATGGTTTTAGAGAGGAGAAGAATTTAAGAATGTAGTGTTCCCATGCAGTGGAATCTGGCAGGGCTGGTTATTATCAAAATGAGGCATCACGAAAGCTAAAAGCAAAGGAAAATTGCTTATGTTTAGAGTGAGCAGAGCTGGGTGTTTATGAAAAAAAGAAAAGAAGCTGGGTCCTGATATACAGTTACCTATCAAAAGACACTAGAAACAAAGGTCACTAAATTTGAAAACTTCCATTATGACTACTATTTTATAGAACATGACAAGAATTCACATTAGCTTTTGTCTTTGATGAACAATTGACGATCCCTATAGTTTTAAATTCCTGATTTGGTGTCTCAATGTGGATGAGTCACAGACTTGGCAAAGGCATGGTATCAAAAAGATCTAATTATCTCAGCCTATTAGTCAAATCTCTTTCAGGAATGCAGGCTTTTTCATGAAATTATTTTATCTCTTTTTTTTTCTCCTTCTATCCCTGTATGTATTTAACTCTAGCCCACGTATTTTTTTCCTTATATTCATGATGTGCATCTCATTTGTCCTGTTAAACAGATAACCATTGATTTACTTTTTATTTACAGAATTTGTTTCATAATTGTTTCATTTATTTCATGAACATTCTGAGTACTTACCATAGGATAGGCAACATATTCTATGCTGGGAGTATAATAATGAACAAAATATAATCCCTGAACTATGGAGAAAATGTTTGTACTGAATCAAGTGGTTTACTTGTTTAGCAAAGTACTTTTCAGTTTATTTTTTCCATTACTATTTTCAAATTTAATTCTTATTTCTCTATAATCTGGTGTATTGCATCAGTTTCCTTGCACATATTTCACATAATGAACCTCAAATATTATAATTACTTAAGTCATGTCACTTTTCAAACAAATAATTCTTTACAGAGCTACAGTAACTGTATTTCAGACAAAATATTCTACTCATTGTTTTTATTATCACATCTTTTATTTTCTACCTGTAAGCCTTTTCTTGGGTTACTTCTGGCATAGTCAATAGCTACGTACCATAACAGTAAATACAATTGTAAAAATAACAGTATACTTATTTAATATTCAGTACAGATGCCTCCAATTCTATTATATTTTTAATTTTATTCTTATATTTTTATTGTTTCATTTTTAGTACGAATTTATTAAAATTACTTTTCAAATTGTCATATTTTAGTGAAATATATTAAACATTAGGATGAGAATGTTGTGATTATGCACATACACACACAGCCACACACGCATTTAATTTTTAGTGCTCAATGAGGTCGATTGACATAAAGTAAGAAAAATACAATTTACCGTTTATTCATGATTTATAGTGCAATGGGGCAGGTGTTTAATATGAATTTTATAAGCCCACTCTGTTTAACAACTGCGTTTTATTATTTTAATAAAATTGTCCATAATCATTTATCTAAACCCATGTATACAATGGCTCTTACAGGATAGCTTTTTTTTTTTTTTTATTGTAGTGAAAGTGCTTTGCACCTGTGGAGACAAAAGCAGTATTTTTCCTTGTCTAAAATGTCATAATGTATAATGATAACAGTGATGTTTCTATGAGTGAACTACTGTACTATTTCAATAGTGTGAGACATATTGAGTTCTAGTTCAACAAATTGCACTCCTTGTCCAATTTCATGAAATACTAGATACATTAGACATGACAGAAAGGACTGCTGAGTTACTGATAATGTGAATTAAAACAGAACTTTAGGCAGCATTGTATGCATCTAAAATTTTTATTATTTTCTTTCTTTTCATAGAACAATTCGCATGGAAGGTTAATCCTCAGTTTAAAAAGCTGAGGTGTGATATTCTAGTATACTCATGTCTTACTCAAAAAGCTCAATCATAATAATTTTTATTCCATTGCATTTTAATATTTATCTCTGCATGTTAAACTTGGGTTTAAATCTTCAAATTCCGAATAAGCTCTGGGCATTACGCGTACATCATGCCAAATAAACATTACTATATTTTACCAAGATTTATCAAAACAGGATTCTGACTGATTTAAGGCTGTTAATAAGTCAATTTTGAGTCTTTTATTATAATATTATTTTTACTTTATTATCAGTGTAGTTGGGCACAAATCAAAATAACAAGGCAATATTTTTGTCTCCACTTATCCTTCTTCTGAAATAAAATTCCTAGTTTCAAATAACAAAATTATTGGTCTCATGGCATTGTTATTCACAGAAGACACACTTCAAACTCCATAAAACTACTGGAAGCTGTATGATTTAAAATGTAATAAGAAAACACTAGGGCTTGGGGCATTGAGCATGTTTTTGAAAAAGCAAATGAAATCACTGTAGCCATTACAATATGACCCTCCCTGTGGCAGCGTTATCACCTGGCAAAGAAGAATAAGCCTCATGCTTTTGAAACAACATATTGATAAGATTATTTGAATGGATACCTATCCAGGTAATAAATTAAAATTCAATATAAAGCCACATCACATTTGCTGTTGACATCGTTAATGCTTTTTCAATATGCTTATTTTTAAGTTATTTTGGCCATACACAATTCATTTGTCATTGTAGAGCCATATTCTATTACATGATTTTTGCACTCACACACACCCCAATCCTGAAATAGAAAGCAAAGGTAGAAAGGTTAAATAAACTGTTGTAAATTATGATAATCATATAGCTCCATGGTTAAGTCAAACTTATCCTGGAAACTTTTATTGGAAAGACAAAGTAGAACTATTATCCAGATGCCTATTCTTTTGAAAGTAGATAGGGAGACTAGTGCTTTATAACATAATGTAATTAGTTTTTTTTTTTTTTTAATTTATAGGCCAAATAATTTCTTTTTGCTGGATATGAATTGTCTTTGAGATTTAGGGTCAGTAAAATATATTCAATATTACCTTGTTAATTCCTAGTTTAACCATTCTTGGACATACATGGATTTTTATTGCATAGCAAAAATATATTCTTAATCTTTCAGAAAAATTTTACCAAGCGCTCTGTCACTTGCCAATGTGACTCTGATATATTATGTTCTCTTTTTTAAATACAACTGCATAATTTATAAAGCAAGACATTCATTAAAACCATAGATGTAAAAGTCTTTGAATCTCAATACTTTTTTACAAATAATATAATTGATATCTTGAAATTAGTGTTGCATGACTTAGTATATTATTACAATTAAATTGTAATCATAAACATTACTGAATCAGCCTCTTTGTCTCTTGTGATTTATATGAAAAATTACTGGATTCCCACTATTGGGTTTGACTTTTAACGTATTATATGATTTTAAATATTACTGATATCAAAGGATAACTATACAAAATATCTTTTAAGAATATCTAACTTGAGAGAAAATATAACCAATGTTGAAATCAGTATTGTCATACTTTAGATAAAATGATGTACATATTTTTTGAGGAAAATCTCCAAAGCGATTATCTGCACTAAGCTAACTGAAAAGAACATGAAGTTCCACATAGCAGATTGCAGTTAAACTGTTTTATAAAAGCATTCTGCCTCCCATGAAGAACATAATGTTGACTGCGGTAATGGCAGGTAAAAAAATATATGCCTCAAATAGTGCTATCAGCCACCCAGAAAGAACAGAATACAAAACACATGTATCAAAAAACATGAAATTTGACATAAATTGCAGTTTTCTTTACTCTAGCTAATATTAAGCGTTTTCTTTTGACCTTATAAGCATGATTTCATTATGTGATTGTGGATGCCTGAATATGTGTTAAGAAAAACACCCAGTAAAAGAGAAGCTGGGGTAGGGAAAAACTAACAATTCAGCATTTTCATATACTTTTGTTGCCAAAGCTATTTTTTTTT
>NW_016109406.1:3686-4954 GCF_001604975.1 Cebus imitator | reverse complement strand
ACCAGGATGGTCTCGATCTCTTGACCTCGTGATCCACCCGCCTCAGCCTCCCAAAGTGCTGGGATTACAGGCTTGAGCCACCGCGCCCGGCCCTGTGTTGGGCTCTTTAAGTAATTAATCCTACTGTTTTTCAGAAACCCTTTGCACTGGGCTGCCAAGAAGCCGGCAGGGCCCCATGGAGTGCCCCACAGGCCTATAAGTGAGGTGCCTCTCAGAGCAGTCACCCAGGGAAGGGAGGAGGGCAGGAAATGGGGCCAGCGGAGATGCAGGGACAGAAATCAGCAGAAACACTCCATGCTGGTTCTGACTCGCTCCATCTCGTGCAGGAAGCTGTAGAACTGAGGCAAGGTTAATTCTGGGGAGAGAAAATTCAGCTTCAGATAAATGTTTCCAACTCCACAGAATCATCCAAGAAAATTAATTTCCACCCAGAGTTTTTTTTTTTTCTTTCTCTTTTGGCTTGGTACATCTAAGCAGCTCTTGATGGGTAATTGATCATAATAAAGAACTGAGAGACTTGAATGCAGAAGGTTCTCAGCTCCATAGGAAAAAAGGGGAGTGAGTGTTCAAATGGCACAGCTCCACGGCACAAAGAGATGAAAGGGCATCATTCGGGATGTTCAATGTGACTTCTACGGCAAGAGCTTCTTGCTCGTCAACCTTCTTCTTCAATCCAAGCCATTCCTTTCCCTCCCTTTCCCTTTGTCAAAAAGGCTCTTCAACTGCGGGGGCTCCAGCCTGTCAATGGCTCACTAACACTCCTTGTGCCATCATGAGAGGAAAGGCAGTGCAATGGCTACTCCACAGCTGGCAATGACTGTTTTTATAGAAGACATGATTTTCGGTGAACGTCACCAGCCCCTGACTGCAGAGAACATGTAAAAGGTGAAAAGGCTCAAATGGAAATTCAGACTCACCTATATACACATTTTCGGTTTGATTTCCTTTTTTAACCACCAACTTTAGCTGATTAAAGAAAAAGAAATAATTTAAATTAAAATGATGACGACTGGGCAAAGAAATTCTTTTTTTTTTTTTTTTTGAGACGGAGTTTCACTCATGTTACCCAGGCTGGAGTGCAATGGCGCGATCTTGGCTCACCGCAGCCTCCGCCTCCTGGGTTCAGGCAATTCTCCTGCCTCAACCTCCTGAGTAGCTGGGATTACAGGTACACGCCACCATGCCCAGCTAATGTTTTGTATTTTTAGTAGAGACGGGGTTTCACCATGTTGACCAGGATGGTCTCGATCTGTTGACCTCGTGATCCA
>NW_016109406.1:0-2116 GCF_001604975.1 Cebus imitator | reverse complement strand
AAAAAAAAAAAAAAAAAAAAAAAAGAAAGAAAGAAAACCTTAGGTTGGGGAAATGGTGATACTGATGGATGATATAGCCATACTCGGCATTTCCCATTGTTTTCTCTCTTCATGAAATAAAAGCAAGGGGCCGGAAGTGGTGGCTCACACATGTAATCCCAGCACTTTGGGAGGCCGAGGTGGTTGGATCACCTGAGGTCAGGAGTTGAAGACCAGCCTGACCAACGTGGTGAAACCTTGTCTCTACTAAAAATATATAGGTGAATTCAGACTCACCTATATACACATTTTCAGTTTGATTTCCTTTTTATAAAATTAGCTGGGCATGGTGGCACATGCCTGTAATCCCAGCTACTTAGGAGGCTAGGGCAGGAGAACTGCTTGAACCCGGGAGGTGGAGGTTGCAGTTAGCCGAGGTCATGCCATTGCACTCCAGCCTAGGCAACAAGAGTGAAGCTTGGTCTCAAAAATAAATAAATAAATAGCAAAGGATCTTAATTAAGTTTGATGAAGAGGAATTATACCTTTTCAGCAAAGTAAGTGGCTTTTTCCTCACTAAGACCTATAAGAGAACAGAAGGAGACATTAACATAATCAAAAGCCTCAGAAGCCAGTCACCCTGAGCAACCTTGGCCAATGACCTACCCAGAGTTATGAAATCCGCCTGGACCTGCTTGGCTGTGAGACTCTTCTTCAAAGCACCTGGGAGGCAGGGGAGAGGTCAGTCAGAAAGGCAGACCAGTGAATTAGTTGGCAATAAGTATTTAATGGCCACAATCTACATGACCTAAAGGACAAAAGGAACACCGAAAGACTGGCCAGCTCCATGAAGATCTCAATCTAGCCATGGGGAAAGAGCATCCGAAATGACCAGAAAACAAGAAAGACAGTACATTTTAAAATTTATTTATTTTGGTCGGGCGCCGAGGCTCACGCCTGTAATCCCAACACTTTGGGAGGCCAAGGCAGGTGGATCACTTGAGGTCAAGAGTTCAAGACCAGCCTGGCCAACATAGTGAAACCTCACCTCTACTAAAAATACAAAAAAAAAATTTAGCCAGGCGTGGTGGTGGGCACCTGTAGTCCGAGCTACTTGGGAGGCTGAGGCAGGAGAATTGCTTGAACCCAGGAGGTGTAGGTTGCAGTGAACCAAGATCACGTCACTACACTCCAGCCTGGTGACACAGCGAGACTTGACCTCAAAAAAAAGAAAAAAAAATTATTTCTTTCTTTCTTTTATTTTTATTTTATTTATTTATTTATTTTTTAAAGACAGGGTTTCACCATGTTGGTCAGGCTGGTCTTGAACTCCCAACCTCAGGTGATCCGCCCGCCTTGGCCTCCAAAGTGCTTGGATTACAGGCGTGAGCCACCACACCCAGCCCTTATTTATTTCTTTTCTACAGCTCTGAAAATTTATTTTTTAAATTTATTTATTATTTTTTTATTTTTTTGAGATGGAGTCTTGCTCTGTCACTCAGGGTGGAGTGCAATGGTGTGATCTTGGCTCACTGAAACCTACACCTCCCAAGTTCAAGTGATTTTCAGCCTCCTGAACAGCTGGGACTACAGACATGTGCCACCACACCCAACTAATTTTTGTATTTTTAGTAGAGATGGGGTTTTACCATGTTGGCCAGGCTGGTCTCGAACTACTGACCTCAAGTGATCCACTCACACTGGCCTTCCAAAGTACTAAGATACAGGGATGAGAGCCACCATGCTCAGCTCATGTTTTTTTCAATTGTACAACACAATTATTTATCCCTCCAGCAAGTGTGAGAGAAGTCAGAGACAACGGAAAAGACTTCACAGACTTGGGGATGGGGCAACTGGTGTGAGGAATGAGTAAGGCTATGGATTCCTGGAGCAAGAGGAAGGGGAGTGCAATGTCAGGTTGGGCACGGGGGGGCAACCACCTAGAGCCCCACAGTGCATTATATAGCCACTACTGCATGTGGTTATGCAAAAAAAATTTTTTTCTTGAGACGGAGTCTCCTTCTGTTGCCAGGTTGGACTGCAGTGGCACGATCTCAGCTCACTGAAACCTCCAACTCCCTGGTTCAAGCGATTCTCCTGCCTCAGCCTCCCGAGTAGCTGGGATTACATGCATGTG
>NW_016109405.1:3478-4957 GCF_001604975.1 Cebus imitator | reverse complement strand
TGAACCCTGGAGGCAGAGATTGCAGTGAGCCGAGATCACACCACTGCACTCCAGCCTGGGTAACAAGAGTGAAACTCCGCCTCAAAAAAACAAAACAAAAAAAAAACTGTAAATGTAAGTATAGAGCTTTTCCTAAGTTCTATAAGTCATTATAACAAATTATCCAACCTTGGGAACCCTCCCAGATTTGTGACCAGTTGATTAGAAGTGCAGGTGGTATCTGAAGTGATAGCAGTCTTGCTGAGAACCATGCCTTTAAACCTGTGGAGTCTGATGCTAAATCTGAGTACATTAGCAGCAGAATTGTATTCCATATATACCAGTTGGTGTTGGAATAACATCCATAAGTGAATTTATTTTTACAAATGAATGCTAGTGAAAACTGCTAGTACAGTTAAGTTCCATTGCGAGTGATTTTGCATTTCCATCATTAGTGCAAGTGCCACATAGTGCAAAAAGCAATAAATCTTGGTATTGCTATGGAAATAGTTTGACTTCACACACTCCCTTTTGTTTCTTTTTCTAATACAATGCTGAATACAAGTAGTAGACTATAAAACCTTGTCTTTTTCTTGACCTCAGGGAAGCATGAATATATCATTATATTATTAGATCATATTAAATATAACTATCTGTTTTTTTGTTTTGTTTTGCTTTTTTTTTTTGAGACAGACTCTTGCTCTGTCACCAGTCTGGTGTATAGTGGCTTGATCTCAGCTCACTGCAATCTCTGCCTCCTGGGTTCAAGCAATACCCCTGCCTCAGCCTCCGGAGTAGCTGGGACTATAGGCGCGCACCAATGTGCCTGGCTAATTTTTTTGTATTTAGTAGAGAACCCAACCATAATATAACTATCTCTGTTAATGTTGATGTGTCATTTAAAAGTAGGCCGGGGTGGTGGCTCATGCCTGTAATTCCAGCACTTTGGGAGGCCAAGGCAGGTGGATCACCTGAGGTTGGGAGTTCAAGACCAACCTGACCAACACTACCAAAAATACAAAATTAGCCAGGTGTGGTGGCATGCGCCTATAATCGCAGCTACTCGGGAGACTGAGGCGGGAGAATTGCTTGCATCTGGGAGGCAGAGGTTGTGGTGAGCTCAGATTGTGCCATTGCACTCCAGCCTGGGCAACAAGAGTGAAATTCCATCTCAAACAAATAAATAAAAGTGGCAGAGGTGGGTAGATAACCTGAGGTCAGGAGTTTGAGACCACCAGCCTGACCGATATGGTGAAACCCCATGTCTACTAAAATTACAGAAATTAGCTGAGTGTGGTGGCATGAGCCCGTAGTCCCAGATGCTCCGGAGGCTGAGGCAGGAGAATCGCTTGAACCCAGGAGGCAGAGGTTGCAGTGAGCTGAGATCACGCCACTGCACTGCAGCCTGGGTAGCAGAGCGAGACTCTGTCTCAAAAAAAAGGAAAAACTAATTAGTCAATATTCTACTACTCAAACAGATGAGCTATTTGAGTAACAAAG
>NW_016109405.1:0-2263 GCF_001604975.1 Cebus imitator | reverse complement strand
GGCTGGAGACAGAGTCTTGTTCCATTGGCAGGCTGGAGTGCAGTGGCACGATCTTGGCTCCACCTCCTGTGTTCAAGTGATTCTCAGCCTCTTGAGTAGCTGGGAATATAGGCACATGCCACCATTCCCAGCTAAATTTTGTATTTTTAGTGGAGACGGGGTTTCACCATGTTGGCCAGGATGATCTCGGTCTCTTGACCTCGTGATCTGTCCACCTCGGCCTCCCAGAGTGTTGGGATTATAGGCATGAGCCACTGCGCAGGACAGTGACTTTCTGTTGTCTATGAAGTATGGATGAATTTACAACATTCCTGAGTTCTCTGAAGGTCTATTTTTGGGGACAAAAATTATAGAACTGTGTCCTTTAGATAATAAGATTTAATCTACAATTCTGGAGAAAATGTTCAAAAAATTTTCATGTGAAGGGCAATGCTGAAAAACAGGTGAATATTAAAGCTTTCTTAAAGCACTTTAGGAGGCCAAGGCAGGCGGATGACTTGAGGCCAGGAGTTTAAGACCAGCCTGGCCAACATGGCGAAACCCCATGTTGAAACTCAGCCTAGGCTGAGTCTTAAACTTCTGGCCTCAAGTGATCCTCCCACCTTAGCCTCCCAAAGTGCTGGGATTATAGGCATGAGCCACCTCTCCTGTCCAAAAGCTGTTTTTGAAGAGAGATTATAAAATAATTCTTTATTATGGGGCCCCGTTTCTCCAAATTTCACCATTATCTAAGAGTTGGTTAGAAATGCAGAGTATCGGTTCCCTCCTCAGACCTACTAATTTAGACTCTCCATTTAAACAAGAGTCCCAAGTGATTTCATATGCACAATAAAGTTTGAGAAACACCTCACCAGTAAGTAAAAATACAAAAATTAGCCAGGCATGGTGGCACATGCCTGTAATCCCAGCTACCTGGGAGACTGAGGCATGAGAATAGCTTGAATCTGGGAGACAGAGGTTGCAGTGAGCCGAGATTGAGCCACTGCACTCCAGCCTGGGCAAAATAAAAAGATTCTGTGTCAAAAAAAAAAAAAAGAAAAAATCTGTGGTTAGCTACTATACAATCATTTCACTCAAATTGTAGGCATAATTGAGAATTACCAAGGTTGTTTGAAAGAGGTTTATTTTATTTTATTTATTTATTTTTAAATTGCATTGCATTTTAGGTTTTGGTGAAAGAGGTTTTGATTACTCCTGGAGTTATTTTTATTCTTGTCATCCCTTTATCTCATTAATTTACAACTATATTTGATTTTTTTTTTGGTCCAGGAGTGGAGACATATGTTGCCCAGGCTGGTCTTGAATTCCTGGGCTCAACCAATCCTTCTACTTCAGCCACCCAAGTAGCTGGGACTACAGGCCCGCACCACTGTGCCTGGCCATTTCAGATATTTTCTCTTTACGTGAAATACTCGTGATTTAAAGTTTAACAGGCTGGATGTGGTGGCTCACACCTGTGATCCTAGCATTTTGGAAGCTCAAGGCGGGAGGATTGCCTGAGCTCAGGAGTTCAAGACCAGCCTGGGCAACATGGTGAAACTTTGTTGCTACTAAAATACTATTATATAGCTGAAGGCTAGGCGTGGTGACTCACACCTGTAACCCCATCACTTTGGGAGGCCAAGCTGGGTGGATCACCTGAGGTCTGGAGTTCGAGACCAGCCTGATCAACATGGTGAAACCCTGTCTCTACTAAAAATTCAAAAATTAGCCAGGCATGGTGGTGTACGCCTGTAATCTCAGCTACACCACCATGCCTGGCTGAAGTAGAAGAATCGCTTGAACCTAGGAGGCAGAGGCTGGGGTGAGCTGAGATCGCATTCCAGCCTAGATGACAGAGCGAGACTCCGTCTCAAAAAAAAAAAAAATTTTTTTTAGGCCAGGCCTAGTGGCTCACGCCTGTAATCCAAGCACTTTGGAGGCCAAGGCAGGTGGATCACCTGAGATCGGGAGTTCAAGACCAGCCTGACCAACACAGTGAAACTCCGTCTTTAAAAAAAAAAGTTTTTTTTAACAGAAAGACTAAATGTACTGAATGACTTGTTTGACATTTATTCATATAAATTATTTTGCTTATGATACAGGACAATGACTTTTGAGACGGAGTTTCACTCTTGTTACCCAGGCTGGAGTGCAATGGCACAATCTCGGCTCACCGCAACCTCCGCCTCCTGGGTTCAGGCAATTCTCCTGCCTCAGCCTCCTGAGTAGCTGGGATTACAGGCACGCGCCACCATGCCCAGCTAATGTTTTTGTATTTTTA
>NW_016109404.1:0-4957 GCF_001604975.1 Cebus imitator | reverse complement strand
CCTCATTGTCCCAGCTAACAGGAAATTCAGAGTTCCCCAAGGTGAAGATTCTATCAATAGCATTGTCTCCCAGCAAGTGTTCTTTCAATTCTTCTACAAGAAATACAAATAAATGGCAACCTGTTAGGAGGAAAACACAGCACTACTTCTCATTTTAACAAGCCATCCACCTTAGAAAACATCTTTTCCAACAATGTCATTTTCCCATAGCAAAAGCTGTCCCTATGCAATCGGCCAGGCCACTCCTAGACTCTCCAAAGTAGAGCAGAGCTGAGTTTTGGGGAGAAACACCGGGTAAGGCCTTCTTCGTCTGGAATCCAGATCAAGCCTTGGTAGCACTCTAGTTTTCACTGTTTCTATGAGGGACACTGAGAGCCTTTAGTAGTTTCACAAGACACTTAAGATACTTTTTTAAGACAACCTACAGCCACGTACCCCTTATTTTGACCAAAAAAAAAAAAATCCTTTTTGCTAGCCGTGAGCTCAGTCACAACAGGGTCAAAAAAGACATTCAGGTGAGTGACATAAACAGTGAAAGGAACAAGAGGCACATCCCACGAGCCCATAACTGTAAATCTGATTGGCACTTATTCTAGTAGATGACCTGACCAAGCTATTTAAGCCATTTTTGTAACAAGCCACAAACTGAAAGAAGAAAGAGCCTAAATCAAATAGTACTACCATAAGAAGCATTATAAAAATCCGAATTAATGGGTCGGATACAGTGGCTCACGCCTGTAATCCCAGCACTTTGGGAGGTCAAGGCAGGTGCATCACTTGAGCCCAAGGAGTTTGAAGCCAACCTGGGCAACGTGGCAAAACCCCATCTCTACAGAAAATACAAAAATCAGCCAGATGTGGTGGCACATGCCTGTAGTCCCAGCTACTCAAGAGGCTGAGGTGGGTGGATGACTTGAACCCAGGAGGTGGAGACTGCAGTAAGCTGTGATCACACTACCGCACTCCAGCCTGGGCAACAGAGTGAGACCCTGCCTCAAAAAAAGAAAAAAAATCTTAGTTAATGAAAAACATGCCCAGCTCTCTCACTTGTCAGGAATTTAAATAGGAATTACAAATAAACACAAGTGAACATCTCAATTATCTTCAAATATCTTTAAGAAGAGGAAAGAATTCAGCAATTGCTCTTAGCGTTTTATCTCCCGGCACATTATCTCCGAAACCAAAACATGCCGATCCTATTCATGCTCAAGAAATAGACCCATGCTTCTTATGTGATTAGGAGACAGTGTCTCTTTCAGAGCAAAATGCCCCACAGCTGTCACTATTTACCATTCAAACTGAAGAACTACGGCTGCCAGCAAACCAAACTTTTATTAGTATTAGAGCCATTCAAAGATCCAGCAATTGTCTTGACAGGACAGAGTGTCTATGACTAGAGAGAAACTGAAGAGAATCAACAGACCTAAAAGGATTCAAGCAGTTTTAAGAAAACAGGTTATCTAATGCTCAAAAAAGAAGTTGATTCAGTTGTATTCCTTAGTAAAGATCAGGATAAAATTCAGCATTTTCAGTTCTGAGTCTTTATTTTATATTCTTTGTATTCAACAAGGAAGTTCTGTTTTTTAAGCCTTCTAGTGGTTGAAGGTTCTTTTCAGCAGCCCCCCAATATGAAGATTACCGTTTCCCTCCTTCACCTCCTTTCTCAACCTGCCCAAGCTGCACTCTGCAATGATGGAAGCTGCAGGCGTGCGGGAGAGCTTTCTCTCTGCTACTTTTTAAAAGTGAAACTGGACTCATTTCACATTCCTGGAGAAATAAAGCCTACAAAAGGGGACTAAGATAAAATGTAGCATGTGGCCTGCCTGGAACACAGGAGCTGACTGGGAGCTTCTGCAGCAGCAGAGGGTGGGCAAGTTAACCCTGCACCTCATGCTGGCCCACCATGGCGTGTGCTCACCCCGGACAGCACACAGCCCAGCGCCCTCCACCCTCCTCCCGGCTCCTGCTCAAGCTCCTCCCTCTGCTAAACCTCTTCAGTCACACCCCTTCCCTCCTGCTCTACCTTGCCCTTACTTACCTTCACTGAGCTCCAGGGTTTAACTCAAATGCCATTTCCTCCAGACCCCTAGAGCATTAATACTTTAGTCCATGCACTGTGTTATCTGTGAACCAGCAGGAACAATGTGGGATGTCCTGTGCATGGGTTCTGGAGTTAATAGAGCTGGGTTCTAAGTCAGGGTCATTGCTTGCTGAGCAACCTTGGCCAAGTTACTTATCCTCTTTGGGTTTTTCTCTTTTTTTTTTTTTTTTAAGACAGTCTTGATCTGTTGCCCAGGCTGGGGTGCAGTGGCAAGATCATGGCTCACTGTAGCCTTCACCTCCCAGGCTCAAACAAGCCTCCAACCTCGGCATTCCAAGTAGCTGGGACTACAGGATTGTGCTACCACGCCCAGCTAAGACTTATCCTCTTTGAACTGAAGTCTCTACATCAGTAAGATGGGAGCACTTACCAATCAAGGCTAATGGGACTAAAATTAAGCACATACCACATTTAGCATCATACCTGGCACACAGTGAATGCTTCACAAATTTTAGGAATATCATCACTATCAGCTCTCTTAATTATAAATTCCTTCAGGATATGAAGACAACATTTATATCCATATATATGCAAGAAAAGCTCACAGTTAACCCCTTAACTCATGTTCATTAAATTGAATTGATGAATCATTACCAAAGTACAAAAATCACCAAAAGCTCCCACTTGAATGACTGTAAATCTAGGTGACAGGGTTGCTTCTAAGGAGCAATTACTGTATCTCACTTTGGGTTCTGCAGTTGGTGTGTGAAGTGCCTCTCTATGTTTTGAGACTATGTTTCTTCTGCCTCCAGTATGGAGTCAAGCCTGGACTTGTGCAGCACTGTGCCCTCGATCCAGACATTAAGCCCAAAGCCAGTGACAGCTGGGCAAAGCGGCTTCCCCTCCACGGACCACGGCTGCTTCCTCTGACCGAAGAAGTCTTTAGGCAGCTTCCTCCCAGAAGACTTCTGCATCTATTCACTCAGTCAAACACTCATTCACTCATTCCTGCTCAATCTGTTCTGCACAGGATTTAAGGTAGCTTACAGCAACACACACACACACACACACACACACACACTTACAAATAAAACCTCAGAAACAGGAAATGTATAAGATACATTTTAGGATGAAAAATAAAAACACAACCACAAGAGGTCAAATCTCAGTATAGGAAACCCCAAATGATTTGTTTTAGGCAAATATAAAAGTAGATGCTCAATACATATACTTAACTCTTTCTGGGCCTGAAATAGGAGGCTGTGGCCAGGAACATTTTGTGTTCTACACAGGTTCTGTTTATAATGTTATCTAACAGGATGCTTGACATTAAAATGCTTGCTGGCAACTTCAGATTTAGAACGCAGACTAGATTAACAAATAAAGTCCTACGGTCCACGTACACCACGGCTGACTATACATCACCACAGCATCAACTGATCCTGAAGTGCTCGAAGTGAAGAAGACTAGTGCCCTATGAGTGCAATGAGGCTCTGTCAGGCTACACAGAATTTTAATATATTTAACCGATCCAAGATATTTTAAGTTTTCTTCTAATGTAGTTGAGAATTATTTACGTATTACAAATCAATACTGACAACACATCGAGGATTTAGTAGAACATTTCCAGGGTAAAACAAATCGATTTCTTCTTTCTCCAGTATTGCCATCTTACCTCTTCCCAAAAGCACTGTGGTTTTGATCCACTTTACCTTTAATCCGAATCCCTATGCTTTACACTTTCATGATTTAAAAAGAAAAAAGTCAACATCCCTTTTTTCCTGAAATGATTTACCTTCAGTCATGCAGAATACTCGGAGAAAAGCCAGAAGCTGAGCAGAGATGGGCGGCTCCGTAAAATGCAACGCAAAAACGCTGGAACTGATAAAAGCAGAAAGCAAGATCAGTCACCCTGCTGCGGTTACCCACTTGCTCCAAAGTGAAGTCCCTTAAGTCTACAACACGTGTGTTTGTCCTCAAGGAGAGCTGGCCTGGAATGGGTCATTCCAGCTTCTCATCTAAACTGTGAGCACGATTTTCAGCCCTTGCAAAAGGCCACAGGCTGGGGTTAACGGAAGTGAACAGGCAGAACTGGAGTCCATCTTCGCCAGCTTTTCCTAGGGCCTAGCAGCTGTAATCTCAGGCTGCACACAATACATTCAAAAAATTAAACATACATATGGTTTAAAAAAAAATGTTAACAGTAATTTATGTTGAGTTCACACTTTAATCATTAATCAAATATTGACAAGTTCAATAAAAAAAGGTCTGGATAATCCATTTTCATTAAGAACGGTTCCTACATTCCCTGGAGAACTAATAAATCATAATTCCTGTCTTCTTTATCATTTTATACCTCAAATGCAAGACAATCTTAAAGAATTTAACTGGAAATTCTTGAAATCACTGAGGATCATGACTTCATTACAGAAACTAATGGTGGCAAAGAATTAAATGAAACAAATTGATCCAGGTCATTAACCTTTTCAAGGTGAAAGGCATGAATGATACGAAAGTACTTATTTAACTTAATGAGGATTTCAGGCCATATCCCCCAGAACTGACTGTGAATGTGCCCAATGACACAATTATGTTTGTCTGAAAACGCTGGTAAATCACCGAGTGTCGCCATGGCTTAAATTTGCTGTGCCACAGGGATAAAGGGATTAAGACAAACTACTGGAGAGAAGTTTTATTAACACACCAATTAAACACTATGCAACTGGAAATAGTTCAAGTACTGCAGGAAAGGGCCGACCAATGTTTTTCTACGTACGTGGGGATGCCGGCACGCGCCAAGACCTCAGCCTTCATGGCGTAGAGTCTGTCACTTTTACTCACTCCAAGCTTTATTTTCACTCTGTCATGTGAGTTATTGTCAAAGAAAAAACCACTGTGGATCACAAACTCTGCATT
>NW_016109403.1:4522-4958 GCF_001604975.1 Cebus imitator | reverse complement strand
ATCTGCAGCCACATGAAGAAACCTGGAGAACATCAGGTCCAACAAATGAGCCTGGTAGACAAAGTGCCATTTCACACCATCTCAGGCATGCAGACTGAAAACATCTTCATCTCCTAGAAGCAGAAAGTTCAATTGGGGTTACTAGAGGTCACTGGGAAGATGGAGAGGATCTGGGAAGGAATCAGTAATGGGTAAAAAGTTACCCTCATGAGAGCAATCAATTCTGGTCTTCTATTCCACAGCAGGGTGACTAGCCTTAACACAAATGTATCATATGCCTTAAAATAGCTAGAAGAAAATATTCTCAATGTTGTTACCACACAAAAAAAATCGTTAACTATACGAGGTGAAGAGATGCTAAATAACCCAATTTGATGATTACTCAACATACACATGTCTCAAAATCTTCCGTGTACCCTCTAATTATATACATTTA
>NW_016109403.1:0-1411 GCF_001604975.1 Cebus imitator | reverse complement strand
TATGGTTTTGGAGAAACCATACACTGCAGATGAAAATGAACATCAGAATACACACCACGGAAAACAGCTAAATACCTGGAGACTCCTCAGAGAATTGACACTACAGATGTCCCCTGCTCTACTGTGCTCTAGCGAGGTCTTTTTCTAAAGGTCCTGAGACATCAAAATAACCCTGGACCTCAGCTCAGAGGCCCAGGGGCTCGGAGGGTCCCAGGTCCCGCTCTTCACCGAAGCCTCGGGGACAGGCGCTCCTATATGCTGGACGCGGGTCGCACGGCGATCCCGGCCAGGATGCGGATGCTGGGGCGGCCAGGACCCCACAACCGCCGCCATGCAGACTACTGGGGCCCCGAGGCTCACAAGGAGTCAGGGCCCAAAAGGGAGCGGCGGGGAAGGAGCAGGGAGGCCCGGAGGGTTCCCGGTGGGGTCCATGGCCCGCCACTTACCGCACAGGCCTGCCTCCTGCTGCCCCATCACATGGAAGCCACCACGGCTTCTCCGAAGCTCGCTGGGACCGCGCGGCCGCTTCTGGCTGCCGCCTCTGCCGGCTGGGACTGCGCCGCCTCTCCTGGCCGCCGCCGCTTGTGCCGGCTGGGACCGCGCCGCCGTTTCTGGCCGCCGCCGCTTGTGCCGACGGGTCCCGCGCCGCCGTTTCTGGACGCCGCAGCCTCTGCCGACGGGTCCCGCGCCGCCATTTCTGGACGCCGCAGCCTCTGCCGACGGGTCCCGCGCGGCCGTTTCTGGCCGCCGCCGCCTCTGCCGGCTGGTCCCGCGCCGCCGCTCCTGGGCGCCGCCGCTCCTGGGCGCCACCGCTCCTGGCCGCCGCGGCCTCTGCCGACTGGTCTCACGCCGCGGTTTCTGGACGCCGCCGCCTCTGCTGGCTGGTCCCGCGCCGCCGCTTCTGGACGCCGCCGCTTTCTACCGGCTGGTCACGCGCCGCCGCTTCTGGACGCCGCCATCTCTGCCGGCTGCTCCCACGCCGCCGCTTTTGCTCGCTCCCACCGACGCCGCGGCTTTTGCTGGGGCCCCGCGTGAACCACCGTCTCGGCTTCCGTAGAGGCGCGCACGCCCGCAGCGTCCATAGCGACTGACTGACGCACCACCCTCTCTTAAAGGGGCCGCGGCTCAGACTGCACAGAAGCAGCCTCGCATTGGGGCACAGGCGGAGCCTCTGCCCAGCCCCGGTGGTGGACAAAAGGCTCCAGTGTCTCCTCCCGGCTCTAGGGCCCTAGAGATGGCAGGAGGGGAGCCCTGTGACCCCAGCCCCGAGATCGGCTCCCTTTGCCTGGGGAGCTTCCAGGACCTGCCCCTGCCCTCCTCTGGACCTCACCTTCACAATCCGCAAAGGAAGCGGCCTGGCCGGAGCTCTGGGGTCCCTCAAGCGCGGCGCCTCAGGATGCAGGGCGGGCTC
>NW_016109402.1:7051-8628 GCF_001604975.1 Cebus imitator | reverse complement strand
CTCTTATGCCTAATTTCATGACAATTTTAACGCATGTTACTCACCTATACCGAGACTTTGCAAAGCATTCCAAATTAGTTTATGTAGAAGCTACACTGAGTTACACAATCACAATTAAAAAGCAAAGATCTAAACAGATTTAGGAACAAACCGGAAACTCTTGCTAAGTATATAGTTCAATTGGTTGGGACTGAAAATCTGTGTCTGTATCACATTCTGTATTCTACAGAGGAGACTATTAGCTATCACCATTCATGATGCTGTGAACATCAGTTGTTAAAATTTTATATAATAAATGAATAAGACCAGGTCTTGGAAAAGTGGGTAAGTGGATGAGGTCTGCTTGATTTATGTCTTCTGGTATAAAGTCTTTTGTTTTACTCATAGATTTATACACCATATTTTATTAGACATGAACTAAATAAAACAAAAAAGAATATGTAAAGACAGAAAACAAATATATATAGAGAGACAAATTAGCCCACATGGATAAATTTTTACTCCTGTTAGAAATAAAAATTATAAGCTATTTAAAAGTATCTTCAGATGAAGGCTTTCAAGAAAATAAACTCTTATAAAACTATATAAACACTGCAAAACACTTTAAAGACTTCATACTAATTAATTCAATTCTGGTTAACCAGAAAGACTCTCAAAAAAAAAAAAAAAAAAAAAAAAAAAAAAAAAATGAAAAAAAAAAAAAAAAAACAGAAAAAGAGAAACCTTTGGACATTTAAATACAAATGAGTCCAGTTACACATAAAAAGACAAATATAACTATTTCTGTTATTTTTGCTATTTTGTTGCAAAGAGATGAGTATTTAAAAACAGAGGACAAAGAATAAGACATTTTGCAGAGATGCTTTCTTATTTTTTACCAAATCTACTACCTCCAAATATTGTGTGAGTATGTCTCTATATATCTTCATCCAAAGCTTTCAGGATAAATACCAGATCATATGTGTATAGGACAACAAGAAGAAAATCTAAACTATGAGAAAAGCCTGCCTTCTTAGATTGGGCCTGACCGCACAGGGGCAGTGTAGCAGGGAGCACAGGCGGGAGCATGTCCCTGAAACACATGAGGAAAAAAGAATCATGACGCGTCAGTATCACTGTGGATATATTCTACCATGAAATGCCAACCAAAAAATATACAAAGGAAAGCAACAAAAAATAAACATGATGCTTCATTCAAGTAGTTGTTTCAGGCTTAACTAAAGAGAACTATCGGGTTAAGACAGGAAAATTTGAAAGATAAAAAACTGTCAAAGCTGGGAGGAAAAACAAACAAAGGGGCTTATGCCAAAGACAAAACATAAGAGTTTACAGAGAAACAAGAAAAATGTTTAAAACTTTACTTAGCGGTTAATTCATTCAAGAATGAATTACAATCTTCTACCCACTCTCTTTTGTTACAAACAAGAACATTTTTTAAAAATCTCCTTATTCTAAATTAAATTTACATGTGGAAAATAGATTTTATATCATTGGCATTCTTAGAAATCAAGCAACTGAAGAACCAAGCTTTGGATGAAGATATATAGACACACACTCACACAATATTTGGAGGTAGT
>NW_016109402.1:3331-4962 GCF_001604975.1 Cebus imitator | reverse complement strand
GCTGGGATTACAGGCACGCGCCACCATGCCCAGCTAATTTTTTTTGTAGTTTTAGTAGAGACGGGGTTTCACCATGTTGACCAGGATGGTCTCGATCTCTTGACCTCGTGATCCACCCGCCTCGGCCTCCCACAGTGCTGGGATTCCAGGCTTGAGCCACCGCGCCCGGCCTCCAAGGCAAAGAATTTATTTTAGGGGCTACTGCAATAGTTCACAATGTTTTGGGTAAATGAGAAACTGAGCATGCAACTGAACACAAAAGTCTACCTAAGTTATGAAAGAAAACTTGTACTACTTAAATTCCTATTAAAACAATTCCAGTAAACAACATCTGTATAAAAATGAGTAATTCGGGGACAAAAAGTAACTGTGCTACTAATTCACATTTAATAAAAACATTGTTTGAACATTCAAAAATAAAGTGGTGTTGTATTTGGGGGTTTCAGGTAGTCTTAGCTGACCAACTTCCCCAGGGTCAACTTCTCTCCTTCAGTTCAATCTGTGCCAAACATGACTCTTTGATACCTGATGCTCACAGAGTTTATTTTAGTGGAAGCAGGCTGGTAGCATGGGCCAGATAAAGAAAGGGGGTCAGATGACCAAATGACTAGGAAGGTCTCCAACTGAAGACCATTCTAAATAAACTTTGGGGAATCTTTGCCCATTTTTATTCCCAGTATTCCATGAGGGTCAGTTACCAGGTCTTTCTTTCATAAAGGAAGTTTAAATATTCTTCTAAGGGTAAACTTTGTTTTAAGGTTTCTTTTTTTTAAGATGGGGTTTCACTATGTTGGTCAGGCTGGTCTTGGATTCCCAACCTCAGGTGATCCGCCCGCCTTGGCCTCCAAAGTGCTTGGATTACAGGCATGAGCCACCACGCCCGGCCTGTTTTAAGGTTTCTAAGAGTTACATCTGTGCTGAGACAGCCTTGTTTCCTAAAAATCCCAGGGCCACGGTTGGAAATCCTCATGCCAGGTTATACCATACTGCCAAATGACATATAGTATTGGCTCTGCAAGACATTTAACTGGGTCTTAACGGCTACTATTTACAGCCACGCTAAGTCTCTTACAGTATACTACAAATGGACATTGGTACCTCAAAAATTTGTTTCAGACACAAACACTTTTATCCAAAATATTTTAGATAACATACTTCTTTTAATATTTTGCCCAAACTCCCAGTTGATGAAATAAAAAGTTAAGCACAAGTAAAATTTTCATGTTTTGTGCTCACTGACAAAAACCAACTAGATGCCTTTAACCTCTCACTCCAAATACCAGGTTTTATAAATTCTACTAGTAACCTAAAAACTTCTGTGCTTTAAGGGGTCCCAATGTTTCCAGAAATCCATGGAGTAAAAACAATCTATAATCAGAAACAACACTAAGGCAGACAGAAACCTTCAGCAGTTATATCTGTGTGGCTTCAGCCCAGCGAAATCCATTCAACTCTGAAGGAAGAAAAATCCTGGAAATTGTGCTCCTGTTGGCTCTATTTTAGCTGTTTGGTTATTCTTACAAAAAAAAAAAAAAAAACGCTAACTGGAAGCATCGAACTTTGCATAAGAAAACATCATCAAAGGAAATTTGGTACAACACCACTTTGAGTAACTGCAAATTTCAGCCTGG
>NW_016109402.1:0-1561 GCF_001604975.1 Cebus imitator | reverse complement strand
GCTGGGCATAGTGGTGCGTGCCTGTAATCCCAGCACTTTGGGAGGCCGAGGCGGGCAGATCACAAGGTCAGGAGTTTGAGACCAGCCTGACCAGCATGGTGAAACCCCGTCTCTACTAAAAATACAAAAATTAGGCGTGGTAGTTCGTGCCTGCAATCCGAGCAACCTGGGAGGCTGAGGCAGGAGAATCACTTGAACCCGGGAAGCGGAAGTTGTGGTAAGCCGTTATCACACCACTGCACTCCAGCCTGGGTGACAGAGCTAGACTCCATCTCAAAAAAAAAAAAGAGTAAAATGGTGAATTTTATGTTATGTGAATTTTATTTCACTTAAAAAATATTGGAAAAGAATACTAGAATATAATATGCACCTCCTAGAACTGTGCCTGGCATACAATACTTACTCACTAAATACTTCTGAAAGAATTAACAAGAACCTGCTATAAAATATCCAGGCCGATTCAAAAAAATTCAAATATAACTTTTAAAAGTAAAAAACATCCCCTGTGAAATTAGAAACACAATAAATAAATAAAGCAACAAATGAGACACAGCCAAAGACGGGATTTTTAAAATAGAAGACAGTTATGATGAAGTTACTTAGAATGCAACACAGAGAAAAAAACATATGGAAAACATAAGACAAGGTTAACAAGACATGGAAACATGTCTCTTCACAGTGCAAAAGACAGGCTAGGCCGGGCGTGGTGGCTCACGCCTGTAATTCCAGCACTTTGGGAGGCTGATGTCAGTGAATCAATCACCTGAGGTCAGGAGTTTGAGACCACTGGCCAACATGGTAAAACTCCGTCTCTACCAAATATACAAAAATTAGCCAGGCATGGTGGCACACATCTATAATCCCTCCTACTCAGGAGGTTAAGACAGGAGAATTGCTTGAACCCAGGACGTGGAGTTGCAGTGAGCCAAGATTGTGCCACTGCACTCCAGCCTGAGAGACAGAGTAAAACCCCATCTCAAAAAAATAAAACAGGCTAAAGAAAATGAGGGAGAAGTACAATAAAAAAGATAACTAATGGCCGGGTGCGGTGGCTCACGCCTATAATCCCAGCACTTTGGGAGGCCAAGGTGGGTGGATCACAAGGTCAAGAGATGGAGACCATCCTGGTCAACATGGGGAAACCCCGTCTCTACTAAAAATACAAAAATTAGCTGGGCATGGTGGCGCGTGCCTGTAGTCCCAGCTACTCGGGAGGCTGAGGCAGAATTGCTTGAACCCAGCAGGCGGAGGTTGCGGTGAGCTGAGTGGCATGATCTCATGCCACTGCACTCCAGCGAGGGTAACAAGAGCGAAACTCCGTCTCAAAAAAAAAAGATAGCTAATTTTCCAGAAAAAAAGAACAAATCCACAGATATGAAAGGAAAATATATACAAAGCTGGATAAACAGAAATCTACACCTAGATAATTGCTAAACATCAAAGACCAAAAAAAAAAAAAAAAAAAAAAAAAGCAGCCAGGGGTCTAAGGACCTACAAAGGAACAATTAGACCGAGAGTTGACCCATGACCCCTAAACAAAAATAGGAGCCAGAAGACATGG
>NW_016109401.1:3309-4967 GCF_001604975.1 Cebus imitator | reverse complement strand
AGAGACGGGGTTTCACCGTGTTGACCAGGATGGTCTCAATCTCTTGACCTCGTGATCCACCCGCCTCGGCCTCCCAAAGTGCTGGGATTACAGGCTTGAGCCACCGCGCCCGGCTTATTTAACGTCACTTGTAATGAAGGCTTCCTCACGCATCTGGAGAAGGCATGCCCTCAATGCCGCGGTATACAAACTCGCTTCTCCCACATCCTGGCCACACTAAGGGCCACACCTTTAAATAATTCTGAGACATTTGCTGGGCCTGGTGGCTCATGCCTGTAATCCCAGCACTTTGGGAGGCCAAGGCAGGCAGAACATGAGGCCAGGAGATCGAGACCATCCTGGCCAACATGGTGAAACCCCGTCTCTACTAAAAAAAATAATAATAATAATCATACAAAAAAATACAAAAAACAAAAATTAACTGGCACTGTGGCTTGCACCTGTAATTCCAGCTACTCGGGAGGCTGAGGCAGGAGAATAGTTTGAACCAGGGAGTCGCTGAGATCGCGCCACTGCACTCCAGCCTGGCTACAGAGCGAAACTCAGTCTCAAAAAAAATAATAATAATAATTCTTAGACATTCTTCTCAGAATATTCGTAGCTGAGGAGGAAGCCCTTGGTGCCTTCGTGCAGCTGTGTTCCTCTAGGATACGAATGATGACCAAGACCCAGGGCCAGGCGGTGACTGAAACGGGAGTGGTTTCTACCAAATCCTGTGATTCAGACTCTCTTGGGTGTTCCCAGTCATCATCAAACTGGGAGGAGAAAGCAAACATTACCTGAAATGAGACCGCTTGGGGAAGACATTGGAGAAACACAGCTGGAAGGATGGAGGCTCCGCGGTTCAGAAACACTGGAGTTTCACATTTGACCTCTGGCTTTCATGTGAGATGAAGGAACAGAATACTTTTTCAAAGTTATTTTCTCTTTACATAATGAGTTCAAGGGCTGTGGTGAAAGTGAGGAATCCAAAGTCTACCCAGAGTACTTCTTTTTACTTTGATTTATGCCAGTGGTTTATAACTTTTTATAATAAATATTTTGTAAACTCCCTTTAACATCCCAAATGAAATTCATGGATTACATTACCTCCCCATACTTTTTTTTTTTTTTTTGCTCTTGTTGCGCCCAGGCTGCAGTGTAATAGCTCAATCTCAGCTCACCACAACCTCCACATCCCAGGTTCAAGCGATTCTCCTGCCTCAGCCTCCTGAGTATCTGGGACCACAGGCACGCAGCACCACACCCAGCTAATTTTTTTTTTATTTTTAGTAGAGACAGGATTTCACCATGTTGGCCAGGATGGTCTTGATCTCTTGACCTCATGATCCGCTGCCTCGGCTCCCCAAAGTGCTGGGATTACAGGTATCTTATTATATATATGCAAATATCCCAAAATTTAAAAATTCTGAAACATTTCTCATTCCAGGCATTTCAGATAAGGAATACTCAACCTGTAATATACTAAGACAAGCTACAGGCTCAATGTCATAAATAAGCTGGGGCTTATTTACAAAATACAGCATCAGTGTGGTTCCTCATTTTTATGACCTGGGATAAGGGTATGTTTCGGAAAGAGTCTCTAGCTCTTAAAATGAATTTGGGGGCTGTATCCTGTGAGAAACAAAGGACAATGAGGATGGAGTTGAAAGAAGCCA
>NW_016109401.1:0-1423 GCF_001604975.1 Cebus imitator | reverse complement strand
TCTTGTTACCCAGGCTGGAGTGCAATGGCGCGATCTCGACTCACCGCAACCTCCGCCTCCTGGGTTCAGGCAATTCTCCTGCCTCAGCCTCCTGAGTAGCTGGGATTACAGGCACACACCACCATGCCCAGCTAATTTTTAGTATTTTTAGTAGAGACGGGGTTTCACCATGCTGACCAGGATGGTCTCGATCTCTTGACCTCGTGATCCACCCGCCTCGGCTTCCCACAGTGCTGGGATTACAGGCTTGAGCCACCGCGCCCGGCTCTTTCTTTCTTTTTTATTTTATTTTATTTTTATAGAGACGAGGTTTCACCATATTGGTCAGACTGATTTCGAACTCCTGACCTCAGGTGATCCACCCGCCTTGGCCTCCCAAAGTGCTGGGATTACAGGCGTGAGCCACCGCGCCTGGCCGTGAGATGGATTTTTATGGCAAGCTGGAGGTCAGTGTCTTCATCAATTAGTAATGTCTGCCCTGTCAAGGGAAGAGAGCACGTGGCGGCCCCATGTTACGAATTTATTGTCCCTGCTTCCCTAGACAAGGAGGTTGGAATTTTACACATTAGGAAAGTTTTCAAAAATAGAAATAGAAATAAAAATGAAAAGGAATTTTTGGTGGCAAGTTAGTGAGTACTAAATTCACCCGAAAACTTAGCTCCTCCAAATATTCTTCTGATGTAGTCATAGAAACTTTAAGGTAGGAAGGAACTTCAAGATTATTTAAACTTTTTCACTGTAGAAGAGTTGTCAAAAATAGGAATAGAAACAAAAAGGAATGTCTGGTGGTGAATTCTAAGTTCATCAGAAAATTCAGTTCCTCAGAATATTCCATTCATGGACTCATAGAAACTTAAAAGCTAGGAAGATTAAGATTATTTAGGTCCATGGTTCTCACATTTGGTTAGCAGCAGAATCATCTGGGGGAATTTTTGAAAAATTCTGATGTCTGGGTTCTGATTCAAGTGGTCTGGGTATGGGTCCGGGAATTAGAATTGTTCAGAAAATTTCCCTACTGATTCTAATGCACAGCCCAGACTGAGAACTACAAATCTGGTCAAAACCCCTCATTTTGGCTGGGCATGGTGGCTCATGCCTGTAATCCCAGCACTTTGGGAGGCCAAGGCAGGCAGATCACCTGAGGTCAAGAGTTCGAGACCAGCCTACCCAACATGGAGAAACCCCATCTCTACTAAAAATATAAAAATTAGCCAGGCATGATAGCGCATGCCTGTAATCTCAGCTGCTCAGGAGGCTGAGGCAGGAGAATCACTTGAACCCAGGAGGCGGACGTTGTAGTGAGCTGAGATCATGCCATTGCACTCCAGTCTGGGCAATAAGAGTGAAACTCCATCTCAAAACAACAACAAGAAAAACCCTCATTTTACAAATGAGAAAATGGAAACTTAGAGAAGATTGGTAG
>NW_016109400.1:1992-4970 GCF_001604975.1 Cebus imitator | reverse complement strand
CACCACGCCCAGCTAATTTTGTATTTTTAGTAGAGACGGGGTTTCTCCGTGTTGGTCAGGCTGGTCTCGAACTCCCAACCTTAGGTGATCCAAAGTCCTGGGATTGCAGGCATGGGCCACCGAATCCCACTGAAAAATATTTGTTAATGATGACCTTAATCCTTTAATTAAAAATACCTTAAAATGTAGTGGTGGAGAATATCAGAAGAAACTAGTTGAGTTGGCTTTAATGAATCTGTTCCCTTGTCCTAATTTTTCTTCTGCTGCTAACTCTCCTTTCTTCAAGTAAAGACTAATTTTTTTTAAGCAAGCAAGTTGTGAACACCTATTATGTGTACTGTTCCAGGGAGCAACAGTTATGAATAACAAACTCTTAGCCAGGCACGGTGGTTCACACCTGTAAAACCACTTTAGGAGGCTGAGGTGGGTGGATCACCTGAAGTCAAGGAGTTTGAGACCAGCCTGGCTAACATGGTGAAATCCTGTCTCTACTAAAAATACAAATATTAGCTGGGCATGGTAGCAGGCACCTATAATCCTAGCTACTAGAGAGGCTGAGGCAGGAGAATCACTTGAACCCGGGAAGTGAAGTGGAGGCTCCAGTGAGCAGAAATCGTGCCATTGCACTTTAGTCTGGGCAACAAGAGCAAAACTTTGTCTCAAAAAAAAAAAAAAGTCTACTCTCATAAAGCTCTTGTCTATGAGGATGTGCCAACCAAAATTCTCCAGATTGCACAGATAAAACAATTACAGAAACTGTTAAGTATCTTAGGTTCTATTTTCTGAGGGTCTGGTCAGTATCCCAGAGACTCCATAAAACCTGCCTCTCAATTACTGGGGTTGCTGCTGCTAAGAGCCCTGATTTTCCTGGGTTTTATTCCCTGTGAGAATTGGTACAATGTAAGGGGGGAAAAATACAAAAGCAGAGGGGAACACTCCACTTCATTTAGAGAGATTCTTCAAATGAGCAATAAAAACAAAGTTTCATTAACAGGAAATTTTCAGGAGGTATTTGATAGAGGAGAGAAATGGAGGCTGCAGGGTGGGGCCTAAGACAAGACTTTCACAGCCAGAGGGTGTATGATGGAGGAGAAAGAAACACAATCCGAAATGGAACCAGACAAACTTGCAGCAAAGAAGAGAACAGGAAAGAAAAGGAGAAGCAGATAGAGGACCTTGAACATAAGAAAACAAGGTTTTTAGGTCGGGCGCGGTGGCTCATGCCTGTAATCCCAACACTTTGGGAGGTTGAGGTGGGTGGATCACTTGAGCCCAGACCACTCTGAGACCAGCCCGGGTAACATGATGAAACCCTGTCTCTACAAAAATACAAAAAATCCTGAGTGGTGGTGCACACCTGTGATCCCGGCTACTCAGGAGGCTGAGATGGGAGGATCACTTGAGACCAGGAAATAGGGGCTGCCGTGAGAGCTGTGATGGCACCACTGCACTCCAGCTTAATCGACAGAGTGAGGCCCTGTCTCAAAAAAAAGGTTTTAGTTGAAGTCATAAATAAGGGAAAGGAGGAATGATAACAGCTGAGGTTCTGTGCTGCAGGGCTTGGTCTAAGGGCTTCACATTCACTGCAAATAGCTAGTGTTTCTCAGGTGCTCACTATGTGCAGCCACTGCTCTAAGCTCAGGACTTACAGGAGTCATCTTCTTTAACTCTCGCAGCAACGCTTCAGGTAAGTAACATTATTGTGTCCAATTTACAAAGGAGAAGGTCATATGATGAGGAAGTGTCTGGGCCAGGATTCCAGACCAAGCAGTCCAGCTCTAGACCTTAGACTCGTCATCCCTGTGTATACTGCTTCACCCAGGTAGGCGGGCTGCCACCAGGACAGAGCTCACCAAAACCATGGGCTCCTCTTCTTCCTGGGCAGCGCATGACAGAACTGTATCTCCCAGCCTTTTACAGTGAGGTGAGGCACAGGCTGATTCTTTTTTTGTTGTTTTTGTCTTTTGAGGTTTTTTTTTTTTTGAGACAGTTTTACTCTGTCGCCCAAACTGGAGTGCAGTGGTACGACCATGGCTCACCGCAACCTCCACCTCCCGGGTTCAAGTGATTCTCCTGTCTCAGCCTCCCAAGTAGCTGGGACTACAGGCGTGCTCTACTACACCCAGCTAATTTTTGTATTTTTAGTAGAGAAGGGGTTTCACCATGTTGGCCAGGCTGGTCACGAACCCCTGACCTCAGGTGATCCACTCGACTTTGCCTCCCAAAATGCTGGGATTACAGGCATGAGCCACCTTGTCCAGTCAACCAGCCAACTTTTGAAGCCATTTCCTAACAATTATGAATTGGCCACATGTAGCATAAATTCAAATGTGTGCGAATACAAAGACACTGAGCATGAGGTGAAGACAGTTGCTCTCGTACTGTGTTTACAGTGTAATGCTGATTCTTCTCAAAAAAGCACAGAACAGTAAGTTGTTTCTCAATTGTGTTGTATCTTCAACATTTAATTTGTACTTTTTCTTTCTTTTTTTATTTGTTTTTTTGAGACAAAGTCTCACTCCATTGTCCTGGCTGGAGCGCTGTGGTACGATCAAAGCTCGCTGCAGCCTCTGCCTCCCAGGCTCAGGTGATCCTCCCACCTCAGCCTCCCAAGTAACTGGGACTCCAGGAATGCACCACCACACCTAGCTAACTTTTGTATTTTTTCTAGAGACAGGATTTTGTCATGTTGTCCAGGCTGACCTTGAACTGAAAGCAAGTGATCCACCTGTCTCAGCCTACCAAAGTGCTGGGATTACAGGTGTGAGCCACCATGCCCAGCCATTTTCAACATTTAAAAGTCAACTTTACAAACTATTTTAAAATCAGAATGAATACAATGTAATGCTTTGTTCTGATTTTTTGTTACTTCAAAACTTAACTAACATGAACATATAAATAATTGCCTTTTTTCAATTAAAGTTGATCCGGAGAATGTGTCTTCTCAACAATTTTCTTTTTCTTTTTTTTTTTTTTTT
>NW_016109400.1:0-952 GCF_001604975.1 Cebus imitator | reverse complement strand
GCAGGAGCAATGAGCCAGCTGGTATCCTGAGTGCCTTCCCTGAGCCAGAGGATTCTTGATTCTTGACGGGTTTTTTTTTTATTTTTTTTTTTTTTAAGAGACAGTGTCTCTCTCTGTCCCCCAGGCTGGGTGCCTCACTGCAGCCTCAAACTCCTGAGCTCAAGGGATCCTCCTACCTCAGTTTCCAGAGTAGCTGCAGTTATCGGTGCATGCCACCACACCTGCCTCTTGACTCTGTTTTAAAATACTCTAATGTCTAGCCCTAGTATGATTTCTTTCAATGTCTTCTGTAAGTAGTTGTCAATACCATAAAATCCTCAAACTTTGGAACTGAAAGAGATCTTGAGAGTTCATTTTCCTCGTTTATAAAATGAATATGTTGGACCAGAACATATTTAATATCCTTCCAGCTGTGAAAGTCTATGATTATGTATATATGATACATGTGTAGACGACACATACATGTAAAAAGAAGCCATAAAGTATCGTCACACTTTTTTTTAAACAAATATTCCAAACCGTATATGTAACCCATTTTTGGAAGAAGTTGGTCTCAGCAGAATATGAACGTGGAAACAATTTTAATCTTGCCCATCACACCATAGTAAACTTACTCCATAGATCATTTTTCCAGGCTGTAGACACAATCTCAGGAAGGTCCCATAGCTTTTCCAGGCCTGGAAGCAGTCTGTTTTTTTGGAAGTTGAGAACAGTTTAATATAAAACTCCAATTTTATTCTCATCTTAACTTCTAGCTCAGGTTTGCTTCAGGCTTGGAGCCCAGCAGTGGAGGACTAGGTACCCTTGACGGCTTCTCTCCCCTATCCCCTTCCTCTACAACTCGCTAGCCAATGATTAGACCCTCAGGGTCAGACCCCAGGAGCGAGGAGAGGAGAGAGAAGGGTGCAGTCTTGCAAGGCCAGCAGAGCTGCGCTCTGGCCTCAGTGCCCTG
>NW_016109399.1:0-4972 GCF_001604975.1 Cebus imitator | reverse complement strand
ATATTTAAAAAAAAAAAAACAAAAAAATTCAAAGGGTTCCATTTCTTTCTCCTTAGCTGCTCTTAAATGAATTCCATTCTGTTAAAGAGAAATAGGCACCTGTGCACTGAGTTCTCAATTCTTTCCCTGACCAAAAAAAAAAAAAAAAAAACCTGCTGGTTTAAAGAGATTAGAAATTTTAGAACTTCCTACTATCAAGCTGACTTCAGAACTCTAAACCATTGACCTTTCCAGTAAAACATAAACAGAAATTAAATGATCCCACTCCCTTGTTTTATGTGAGAAGAAATGGAAAACTGAGGAAAAGATGCAATGACTTTCTAATCACCAACTTGTACTAAACCCTGGAATTTCCACTAACATTTTTGCTCTTGCAGCTCAATGAGGATGACTCTACCATTACAGATAAAATTATTTAAGAAGCTATTCCTTTTTCAAGCCACTTGGTGGCAGGTTTCTAAAAATCGAACAGACTCATTTTTATATTTCTACTTACTAGTAAGGCCAGATATGACTCAGAAGTACCATCTTGAAATCATTCTCTGTCATCTATGTAGGAAGGGACATAAGGATAAATGCCATGAAAATACTTAAATGGATGACTATTGCCAAGGAGAGTGATGAGCAGACATCTCAAAAATGGTCAGGGAAGGCATTTTTGAGAAGATGGCATTTTATTTGAGCCTAAATAACAAAACAAAGTCAGGCATAGTCAGATCATGACAAGAATGTCTGATGAAGAGGGAAGAAAAAGTCTAAAGGACTTGAGGTATAATAAAGTTCAGTTGAAAAACCAAAGAGTGAGTAATTTTGTTGGACAGAGATAATGAGGGGAATGGAATAAAAGAGGGTGAGATTAGAGTGGTAATTAGAGTCCATCTCTTGAACCATGGGAGTTTAAATTCTAAGTACAGAACACTATTGTATTTTAATTGATTTAAGCAAGAAAATGAAATATGTAGGTTCTACAAGCAAAGAGATACATTGAAATATGATGTATATTATTCCTGAAGTGTAAAAACTTTAATCTAGAATGCATGTAGGCTCAGGATTGGAAGGCATTAGGAAATACAATCACCCTCTTTAATGTCAATAATGGAATGTATAATGGCCCCTATTGATGTCAGTGTCCCAAGCTCTGAAACCTGTTAATATGTTAAATGGCAAAAGAAACTTTCACCGATGTAAGTGAGTTTAAAGACTTTTAAATAAATTGTTCTGGACTATCTGGGTGGCTACAATGTAATTGCATGAGACATTGGAAGTGGAGTTCTTCGCTGGTGGCAGAACAAACAGGATAGAAGAGAAGTCAGAGAGATTAAAAGTGTAAGATGACTCCACACATGATTGCTGACTTGGAGATGGAAGGGGCAATGTAATAAGGGATGTAAAAGGCCACAAGGAGCTGTGAGGGAATCTTCCAGCTGACAGCCAACAAAAAACAGGACTTGTGCCTTACCAACAAGAAAAACTGACCTCTGCCAACAGCCTGAGTGGCCTTGAAAACTGATTCTCCCCATGAGTCTTGAAACTCTCAAGCAGAGTGTTAAAGTCATTAATGCTTCTGACCTACAGAATAGTAAGATTATGAATGTTTGTTGTTTTAAGCTACCATATTTCCGGTAATTTTTATGGGGTAACAGAAAACTAATGAAAATGGTTTGATAAGTAGAGGGAGGTGTAAAACAAAATGCCTTGGTGCTTTTTTATCATAACAGTAAAGAAAAAGTGTGTTAGGCCATCCTGGACGGTTCTATTAACAATTTTTTTGAACAAGAATCTCAGAATGTTAAGATAAAAATTGGCAAAGAGATAATCAGAGAACAAGTCTATGTGGATTCTATTCTATCCCACAGGGTGAAAATCTAAGCCCATGCCAAGATTAAAGGATTAATCATTGCATTTGTGCTCAAGTCCTACAATAGCAACATGAACACCATGAAAATGGGAAAAATAAAGAAAACAAAATACAAAAATTTCACATCAAAAGTAGAACTCAAAAGCAATTTTGAGAAAAATCATTTAGAATGTTTAAAAATAGAACAAATGGGACACAAGAGATTTAAAAATAGAAGAAACTATCAATAGCAATACAAAGTTACCCAGCAGAACTTATGGAAGAAATAGGTGGTAACAATAAATCCACAGAGAAATAAAAGGCATGCAGATTTAATACAGAATTGTATTTAAAAATCTACATTGGAATATAGATTCAATGCTGCTAAAAACAGAGGTGATAAGACTAGAGAAAATTACACAAAGTTAAATACGATATAACAGAAAGTAGAGAGAATATGATAAAATAAGGGCAACAGAAAAAGACACATAATTGGTATTTCTAAAGAAGAAATCTCAGAAGAAGGGTTAGAGCAAGACAGCAGAATAGGACTCTCCAACAATCATCCCCTTCCAGAAGTATCAATTTCAACAACTACCTATGTACAAGAATGCTTATACAAGAGCAAAGGAAACCAGGTGAGAAATTACGATACCCAGCTGTAGCACAATAATAAGAAAAGACGTATTGAAGAGCGTAGGAAGGACTCTTTACATATCCATGTCCCTGCACCTCCAACCCCAGATAGCATAGTGAGGAGGGAGATATCATCCATTTGAGGGAAAGAGTAAGCAGATGATTTAGACCACAAAACTAGGCCTAACATAGTAAAACGCAGCCCCAGGCAGGCCCCCAGAACTCCAGACTTCAGACCAGTACCCATGGACTGTAACTCCTGATTTGCTCTGGAGCCAAGTAGAACCCAGGAGCTCCAGGCTTTAGGGTTCCAACTCCATCTTCAGTTTGCACTCAGTGGCCTCAGGCCTCAGACTTACAGCCTGCCTCAATACTGTGTCTACCACAGACAGCCCAATCTTCTGGCAGAGCCCAATACAATACAAGCTCCAGTGGGCCTGGGCTTTGGAACCACACCAAGAGGCTTGCCTGTTGACTGTTGAAGGGCTTTCTCAGATAAAGCCAGTCTTCAAATGCTATAATAAGTACCTACTTCTTCAAATATGTAAACGTTGATGAATAGCCACAAAAATAAAGGACAATCAGAGAAATATGGCATCACTAAAAAGACAAAATTGCCACTGACTGATTCTAAAGAGAGGGAGCTACATAAACTGCCTGACAAATAATTCAAAAATCCAGGTTAAGGAAACTCAGTGAACTTCAAAAATATATAGAAGAACAATTCAACAATATGAGGAAACAATAAACAGAATGAGAAATTTAACAGCAGATTGAAATAATTAAAACAGACAATCAAATGGACATTTTGGAGATGGAACTATACAATAAAAGAAAGAACTGATAAATGAAATGGAAAGCATCAACAGCAGCTTTGATTAAGTACAAGAATCTGTGAACTCAAAATCACGTTATTTAAAAATATACACTCTGAGGGAAAAAAAGAATGAAAAGCTTATAGGATTTAAGGAACAGCATCCAAAGAGTAAATTTTTGAGCCATAGGAGCTAAAAGAGAAGAGAAAGTTGAAATAATAGAAAGATTTTTAGAGAAATAATAGCAAAAACTTTCAAAACCTGAAGAAAGATTTCAAAATTCAGGTATAAAAAGGTCAAAGATCTTCAAACAGATTCAAACCAAGAAAGACTACCTCCTCAGGTTATAATCAGAATGTCAAAAATCAGAACAAGGAGAGGATCCTGAAAATATCAAGAGGAAAGAAGCAAATAACTTACAAGGAAGTTCCAATGCAGCTAGAAGCAAATTTCTCAACAGAAACATTACAGGCTAGGAGAGAGTAAGATAAAATATTTCAAGTTACAGAGAAAAGTGCAAGCCAATAATACTGTACCATTTAAAACTGTCCATCAGAAAATAAGAAGAGATAAATACTTCTCCAGACAAATCCAAAAGCTGAGTGAGTTAATTCCCATCAGATCTGTCTTACAGGAAATGCTAAAAATAATTCTTCAGACTGAAACAAAAAGATGCTATAAGTAATGCAAAAGTATCTGAAAGTATAAAACTCACTGTTAAAGGTATGTACACAGTGAAATTTAGAATACTCTCATACGGTAATGATGATAAATAAATCACTTATAGCTTTAATATGCAGGTTAAAAGATAAAACTATTAAAATAATAAGAGCAACAATAGTTTGGTAAGGGTGTGCCATATAAAAAGTTTTAAATTATGACATCAGAAATTCAAAATGTAAAGGGAGTAGAGTAAAAGTGTTCTTTTAATTATCAAACTTAAGTTATTATAAGCCAAAAATAATTTGCTATAACTATAAGATGATTTTATAAGCCTCATGATAACCACAAAGCAAAATCCTAGAGTAGATGCACAAAAAATAACGGGCAAGGAATTAAAACATATAAGTAGAGAAAGTCACTTAACCACAAAGACAGACAAAAAGAGAAAAAGAAAGAAAAAATGCATCTACAGAACAATCAGAAAGCAATTCACAAAACAGCAGTAATAAGTCCTTACCTATCAATCATTAACTTGAATATAAATAGATCAAAATCTTCAACCAAAAATGTAATGACTATATGGATTAAAAAAGAAAAAAGACCATCAATATCCTGTCTATGAGAGACTCACTTAACCTTTAAAAATACATGTAAATGGACAGCCAAGAAATATAAAAACTTATACCATGCAAACAAAATCAAGTGAGAAGAGAAGTAGCTATAAACATACTTTAAGTTAAAACTGATAGGAAGGGCCGGGCGCGGTGGCTCAAGCCTGTAATCCCAGCACTTTGGGAGGCCAAGGGGGTGGATCACGAGGTCAAGAAATCGAGACCATCCTGGTCAACATGGTGAAACCCCGTCTCTACTAAAAATACAAAAAATTAGCTGGGCACGGTGGCACGTGCCTGTAATCCCAGCTACTCAGGAGGCTGAGGCAGGAGAATTGCCTGAACCCAGGAGGCGGAGGTTGCGGTGAGCCGAGATCACGCCATTGCACTCCAGCCTGGGTAACAAGAGC
>NW_016109398.1:3473-4973 GCF_001604975.1 Cebus imitator | reverse complement strand
AAAAAAAAAAAAAAAAAAAGTGGATAAAATCATGAAGAGGCACTTTTCAAAAGAAGGCATCCATATGGCCAACGATCACATGAGAAAAGTTCAATGTCACAGATCATTAGAGAAATGCAAATCAAAACCACAGTGAGATACCATCTCACACAAGTCAGAATATTATTATTATTATTATTATTATTATGTTTTTAAGACAGTCTCACTCTGTCATCCAGGCTGGAGTGCAATGTTGCAATCTCAGCTCACTGCAACCTCTGCCTCCCACATTCAAGCAATTCTCCTGCCTCAGCTTCCTTAAAAGCTGGGATTACAGGTGCATGCCACTACACCCAGGTAATTTTTGTATTTTTAGTAGAAATGGAGTTTCACTGTGTTGGCCAGGCTAACCTCAAACTCTTGACTTAAAAGGATCCACCCTCCTTAGGCTCCCAAAGTGCTCAGATTAGAGGCATGACCCATCACACTTGGCCCAGAATGACTATTATTAAAAATTCAAAAAATAACAGATGCTAATGAGGTTGTGGAGAAAAAGGAAAGATTCTACACTGTTGGTGGGAGGATAAATTAGTTCAGCCATTGTGGAAGACAGTGTGGTGATTCCTCAAAGACCTCAAAACAGAAATACCATTCAACGAAGCAATCCCATCACAGTATATACTCAAAGAAATATAAATTATTCTGTCATAAAGACACATGCACATGTATGTTCATTGCAGCACTGTTCAAAATAGCAAAGGCATGGAATCAACCTAAATGTCCATCAGGGGTAGACTGAATAAAGAAAATGTGGTACATATACACCACAGAATACTATGCAGCCATAAAAAAAAAACAAGATCATGTCCTTTGAGGGAACATGGATGGAGCTAGAGGCCACGCTCCTTAGCAAACTAATGCAGGAACAGAAAATCAAATACCACATATTACTTATAAGTGGGAGCTAAGTGATAAGAATATATGGTTACGTAGAAGGAAAAACTACACACTGGAGGCTATTGGATAGTGGCGGTTAGGAGGAGGGGGATCAGGAAAAATAACTAATGGGTACTAGGCCTAATACTTGAGTGATGAACTAATCTGTACAACAAACCCTATGATACAAGTTTACTTATATCACAAACCTGCATGTACTCCTGAACTTAAATTTAAAAAACAAAATAACCTAAATAAATAGATAAATAAAACAAAAGATGTTATGTGGGTGGAACAAAAAAACTATGCAGGCTGAAGCCTGCAGAGCACAACTTTATGGCCTTTGAGCTTTGTATAATTGATGTGTTTGCCCTTAATTTTCAATGTTTTGCAAAAATTACAAATGTTATTATTAACCTTTCATGTTCAGTAAGATCAAATGCATCTAGAATATTAACAATGTTAGTAGGAAGAGACATGGAGTTGGTTTAGAAACAAAAATAGATGTGGTAAAAATTAAAAATTATAAATGTACGTACTGATGGGATAAATTGTTCAGGAATTATGACAATTTGGAAGAACAAA
>NW_016109398.1:0-1203 GCF_001604975.1 Cebus imitator | reverse complement strand
ATTACAGGCTTGAGCCACCGCGCCCGGCCCCCAAAGGCAGATATTCTTATCAGAGTCTCATGTGACAGGCGACTTAAGCTCTTAGTTGACTAGCCCAGGATACCTCAGCTTTTAAAATAGCCAAGCTGAGAGTTTAACCCAAGCCTTCCCAAATTCTAGAGATGACTGTTCCACCTTGCTGGCTCCAAATTCCTTATTATACATAGGAATTTGAAAAATAAGGTTATAAACTATAAAACCATGAATTTGAATGACAAGGTCACTGACTAGGAAAACCAGGAAAGCAGAGATGGGAAAGAGATGATACCAGTACAGTACCAGCCTCATCAATAATTCCTATTCCCAGGTCTTTGCACATTAAAAAATAACATCTCAGAAAAGTTAACAAAACAACAACAACAAAAAAAAACCCTGCCGTAAAATTCTAAAACTCTAATTTTCCTCCTTTAGCACTCACACACAAAGAACTCTGGATAGGGATAGGGATAGGGATGTGCATGTTTGGGATTTTAATAATAAAGCCATCAGAAACTAAATAGTATCTTTTTCTGTACCATGATCATTAGAGGGAGAACCATGAGGCTACTTAAGCCTTGTTCTACCTCACAAAATGTTCTGTTTTATGCAAATGCACAGGCTGTGAAAGATATTAGATATCGTTTTCTTGAGTATGACATGAATAAGTGTTAGAGGTAAGTTGACAATCTCCTTATAAAGATGTTAGCAAAACAGTAATATTATGGCCCTGCAACACCTTAGAAATATTTTCACTATACTCCACATTGTGATAATTATACCTGTTTTACTGGAATTTGACCTGAAAGAAGAGAACTTGGTCATCAAGTTTCCAAACAATCTTGTTGAAAGGGTACATTTTTCTAGCTGACGTGAAAAAAAATTTTTTTTTTTTGAGACTGAGTTTTGCTCTTGTTGCCCAGGCTGGAGTGCAATGGCGCAATCTCGGCTCACCGCAACTTCTGCTTTCCCGTCCAAGCGATTCTCCTGCCTCAGCCTCCCTAGCAGCTGGGATTACAGGCATGGGCCACCACTCCTGGCTAATTTTGCATTTTTAGTAGAAATGGGGTTTCTCTATGTTGGTCAGGCTGGTCTTGCTCAAACTCCCGACCTCAGGTGATCTGCCGGCCTCGGCCTCCCAAAGTGCTGAGATGACAGGTGGGAGCCACTGCGCTCCGCCAAAAAAAA
>NW_016109397.1:3293-4976 GCF_001604975.1 Cebus imitator | reverse complement strand
GCAATTTGGGAGGCTGAGGTGGGTGGGTCACTTGAGCTCAGGAGTTTGAGACTAGCCTGGATGACAGGGAGAGACCCCATCTCTACAAAAAACACACACACAAAACAACAAAAATAACAAAAAAAGAAAAACAGTCTGCTTGCAGCAAGGGGAGAAAAGAAGTCTTCTTGTTTGTCTCAATTCTCTAAGTGGTGAAAAAAGTCTTCTCTAAAAAGACTTGAGTTGGCTGTAAGCCTGCCTTCATATGTGGTTAGAATTTGAATTTACATCACCTATTGGCCAGGAGTAGCTCACGCCTGTAATGTCAGCACTTTGGGAGGCTGAGGCAGGCAGATCACCTAAGGTCATGAGTCAAGACCAGCCTGGCCAACATGGTGAAACCGAATCTCTACAAAAAAATCCAAAAATTAGCTGGGTGTGGTGGCGGCGCCTGTAATCCCAGCTACTTGGGAGGCTGAGGCACGAGAGTCGATTGAACCTGGGAGGCAGATATTGCAGTGAGCTGAGATCATGCCACTGTACTCCAGCCTGGGCGACACAGCAAGACTCTGTCTCAAAAATATATATATACCTATTGTCTTAGTTTATTCATGCTGCTATAACAAAATACCCAAGACTGGGTAATTTATAAACAATAGAAATTTATTTCTCACAGTTCAGGAGGCTGAGAAGTCCAAGAGCAAGGTGCTGGCAGGTTTGGTGGCTGGTGAGGGCTACTCTCTGCTTCCAAGATGGTGCTTTGTTACTGCATCCTCTGGAGGGATGGATGCTGCTTCCTCACGGAGCAGGATAGATAAACCTGCTCTCTTAAGTCCTTTCATAAGGTGCTAGTGCATTCATGAGGGCGAACTCTCATGGCCTAATCACTTCTTCTTAAAGGGCCCCACTTCTTGCATTGGAGGTTAAGTTTCAACATGAGTTTTGGAGGAGACACAAACATTCAAACCATAGCACTTACAAAATCCAGGAAACTTCATTTAACATGGTCCTGGGTTCATAACACCTTGTGTTACTTGAGAGGAGATACTAGAAATTCTCTCTGAAGGAATTAAGCCCGCAAACTACATTCAGATTCCTTAGGATTTCTGCGAATGATGCTCATCAAAGCCAAAGCCTATATAAAATTAGAAAACACTGAAGAAACAAGACACTATAAACTAGAGTCAGCAGAAACAAAAACCAGCAGAAATGCACCCTCCTGAATTTCAGATATTATATGTATCAAATTCAAACTAATTCGTATATTTAAAAAGTTGTTTTAAATCTAATTTTATTAAAGTATTCAATAGGTCTGAAAAGGCCTCAAAAGAGATACATCAGAAAGTCTCATTTCCAGCCATTCCTCAGTGTGTATGCACTTTAAAACATTATGTTGGCTGAGCAAGGTGGACTGGGCTCACACCTGTAATTCTAGCTCTTTGGGAGGTCAAGACAGACAGGTAGCTTGAGCTCAGTAATTCAAGACCAACCTGGGCAACATGGCCAAACTCATTCTCTATTAAAAGTACAAAAATTAGGGCGGGGCACAGTGGCTCACGCCTGTAATCCCAGCACTTTAGGAGGCCGAGAAGGGTGGATCACAAGGTCAGGAGTTTGAGACCAGCCTGGCCAATCTGGTGAAACCCCATCTCTACCCAAAATACAAAAATTAGCCAGGCATGGTGGTGGGCACCTGTAGTCCCA
>NW_016109397.1:0-1123 GCF_001604975.1 Cebus imitator | reverse complement strand
TCAAAAAAAAAAAAATCAAAATCAAACCAGAAAACAGTTAATTATACCTGTAAAGTGGGAAAACAAAATGACTGTTAATGTAGAATCGTATACCCAGATGAATTATCTTTTATTTATTTATTTATTTATTTTTGAGATGGAGTTTTGCTCTTGTTGCCCAGGCTGGAGTGCAGTGGCGTGATCTCAGCTCACTGCAAACTCCGCCTGCCAGATTCAAGCGATTCTCCTGCCTCAGCCTCCCAAGTAGCTGGGATTACAGGCATGTGCCACCATGCCCAGCTAATTTTGTATTTTTAGTAGAGACAGAGGTTTCTTCATGTTGGTCAGGCTGGTCTCAAACTCCTGACTTCAGGTGATCCACCCACCTCAGTCTCCCAAAGTGCTGGGATTAAAGTGTGAGCCACCGCACCCGGCTTATTTTTATTTTTTTTGAGACGGAGTCTTGCTCTGTTGCCTGGACTGGAGTGCAACGGCATGATCTTAGCCCACTGCAACATCTGCCTCCTGGGTTCAAGCGATTCTCCCGCCTCAGCCTCCCCAGTAGCTGGGATTACAGGCACCACTACCATGACTGACTAATTATTTTATTTTTGCAGAGGGGTTTCACCATGTTGGCCAGGCTGATCTCGATCTCCTGACCTGAGATGATCCGCCCACCTCGACCTCCCCAGTAGCAGGGATTACAGGTACCTACCAGTATGCCTGGCTAATTTTTGTATTTTTTTTTAAATAGAGATGGGAGGTTTCACCATGTTGGCCAGGCTGGTCTCGAACTCCTGACGTCAGGTGATCCACCCACCTCAGCCTCCCAACATGCTGGGATTACAGGTGTGAGCCACCCTGGGATTACAGGGTTTGAGCCGAGATCACACTGCACTCCAGCCTGGGGGATAGAGTGAAGACTCTCTCTCTGAAAAAAAAAAAGAATAGAAATAAAGTAAAATCTAGTTTTGTGTTATTTACCCATAGGTACAATGCCTCAGAATGATTGAAATTAAAAAGTTAAGAAAGGATGTTTTAGTACCAAACACTAACCAAAAGAAATGTGAGTAATTGTGTTAATATCAGATAAGGGCTGGGCATGGTGGCTCATGCCTGTAATCCCAACACTTTGGGAGGCCGA
>NW_016109396.1:3603-4978 GCF_001604975.1 Cebus imitator | reverse complement strand
TCACCGCAACCTCCGCCTCCTGGGTTCAGGCAATTCTCCTGCCTCAGCCTCCTGAGTAGCTGAGATTACAGGCACGCACCACCATGCCCAGCTGATTTTTTGTATTTTTAGTAGAGACAGGGTTTCACCATGTTTACCAGGATGGTCTCGATCTCTTGACCTCGTGATCCACCCGCCTCGGCCTCCCACAGTGCTGGGATTACAGGCTTGAGCCACGGCGCCCAGCCTGTCAAGCTTATATTCTAATGAGAGAGACAAGAAGTAATTGAGCAGGTACTTTAAAACAAGAGTGTTAAGATATAGCCTGGAATTCTAAAAATTACATACTGGGGTTGCCATGTAGAGACTGGATTGAAAACAAGGGCAATGATAAAAGCTTATTAAATTTGTGTAGAATATAGCTATCCTATAATTTTGAGGGTCCCTGAAATTGGAATGTGTGTAAGATTTCATTTTCCCAAGATCAGGTTCACACATGTTCTGGAGGAAAAAAATAATAATAGTAAAATAATAAAAATTTCATTTTCCCAAGAAATCTCTGCAGTGGAGCCCTGACCTTGTGAGGGAAGTACTGTAGTTACCAAGTGGTGAGGGTGGGAAGGTGAATTTGAAAACAGCATTTGGAATTACTGCACTTTCAAGGTAAAGCTGGCGGGTTTGCCATACACATTCAAACTGAAAATGTGTGTGTGTGTGTGTGTGTGTGTGTGTGTGTGTGTGTGTGTATGATGGATAGAGTGAGAATGAAAACCACACAGATACAGAGAGAACTAAAAGGGGACACCAAGAATATTGAGCTGAGAAACTATAAAATAGGAGTTCCCCTTAAACAGAATGGGGACGGTGAGTTTAAGGAGTATCACTGCCTCCATGTGGATGTATTAATTTTGAGATTCCTAACTGGCATCCAAGTGAAGAAGTCAGACAGTGTTGGGTGTCGTGTAGCGTTGAGGTGTAATATGAAATGTCAGGAAATTAATAACACAAAAATTAGTAAAAAGCAAAGATTTAAAGATAAGTCCAGGTCCTGAGCTTAGTGGTTCCCTAACCATTAAGCAGTAGTAAAGGTGAGAAGAAACCAGCAAAAAAAGACGATAGGTAATTATCAAAAATGTTGGGGGAAAAGTGGCTTAAGTGTTCTGGAATTCTAACAAAGAAAGTTTTGCAAAAAGGAGGGACAGATCAACTGTGTCAAATGCTGCTGATACATAAATTAGGACAAAGGCTGAAGAATTATGCTTCAATTCATAATTTACCAATGTGAACATCGTTTGTGCTTTGATAAGAGCAATTTTGTTGGAGTAGGTGAGAAACCATATTGGAGTTGTTGTTCAAAGGAATGTCTAACCTCTGGATTCTTTTTTTTTTTTTTTTG
>NW_016109396.1:0-1211 GCF_001604975.1 Cebus imitator | reverse complement strand
AAAAAAAAAAAAAAAAGAGAGAGAGAAAAGAACATGAACCTGAGTTATACTTCATTTTTTAACAGATTTCTTAATGAAATATATGCTGCACTGTTTTGTTTAATACATAAGCAGACACCCTGTCAAAAGCAAAGAGCCACCCACTCCACCATTACCACCCACCCCTCCACTAATGCAGCTCCTGAAGATGTCCCATCGCAGAAGACAAACAGCTTGTTTGTTGACTTGGAGGCTGGGGCTGGTCTGCATTTAGTCTCTTTCTTCCTAATTTCCAGCCCTAGTGGGCAGCCCCAGCCCTGGCTGACATCCACAGTGTATCATCATGTTTCTGCTACCTTCCTGACCCCTATGCTCAGCCTGCAGTTGTACGAGGTATTCACAAGAGACAGTTGGATACCAGCGTCTCGGTGTTTACTGTTTCACGTCTTAGTTCCTGAGTTGGGGTGGGGTTTGATAGGGAAGAGGTGGTATAGCTAGAGTGCCAACTAAGAATTTCTCCACCTGCTTTACTTTTTCTTCTTTGACAGTCACTTTTCTTTTCTTTCTTTTTTTAAAGCCCAAACTGACCAAGAAGTTGTATTGGCCATTTCTGGCTACTCAAGCCTTACTGTTCAGTCAAAGGCTGCTATGATGTCTCAGCCCAAAAGGTTGGTTTAAAAAAAAAAAGAGAGAGAGAGGCTGGGTGCGGTGACTCACGCCTGTAATCCCAGCACTTTGGGAGGCTGAGGTGGGTGGATCAACTAAGGTCAGAAGTTTGAGACCAGCCTGGCCAATATGGTGAAATCTCGTCTCTACTAAAAATATCAAAAATTAGCCAGGCACAGTATCAGGCACCTGTAATCCAGCTACTTAGGAGGCTGAGACAGGAGAATCGCTTGAACCTGGGAGGCAGAGGCTGCAATGAGCCGAGATCGTGCTGTTGCACTACAGCCTGGGCAACAAGAGCAAAACTCCATCTCAAAAACAGAGAAAGAGAAAGAAAAGCCACTCTCATTTCTATTTCTTTTTAGCAAGTGTGTGAACTCACAGTGCTTTTCTGTGAATAAACCACGGATCACATAAAAGATCATTTTTATTTTTTTTTTGAGACAGAGTCTCGCTTTCTCACCAGGCTGGAGTGCAGTGGCGCCATCTCGGCTCACCGCAACCTACGCCTCCTGGGTTCAAGCCATTCTTCTGCCTCAACCTCCCAAGTAGCTGGGACTACAGGC
>NW_016109395.1:0-4978 GCF_001604975.1 Cebus imitator | reverse complement strand
TCCAAAAGACATATGTGTATATATATATATGTGTGTGTGTGTGCATGTGTGTGTGTGTATATATATGCATGTATATATATGTATACATATATATATGTTTATGTATATATATATACACACACACACATATATAGTGTATACATATGTATACGTATATATATACATTTATATATATGTATATACATACACACATATATATGTATACATATATACGTATATATATATACACACAAATACACACACATATATATACACATATATATACATACACACACACACATATACACACACACACACACACACACACATTATGTTGGTGCAAGCCTAACTGCAGTTTTGGCCTTTATTTTCAAGGGTATAAACCATAGTTATATTTGCACCAACAAAATAGATGTATCATCTCCATTGAATCACTTATCTTCTCAGGACCATTTGGAGTTTTTCTTGTCATCTCAACACAGAGTGTTTTCTTTATAGGATGAGTCTCATGTGACATTGCCTTTTATTTTTATGTAAGAACCATGGGTAAATAACACTTGCAAGATATTTAACAGAACACTAAGTGGCCTTTCACACTCAGAATTTTCCATCTATAGGAAACATGGTAAGTGAAAAAAAGGATACATCACTCAATACCCTTATAGTCTTACTTCTCATGCTTGAAAAAATAGTAATTCAAAGTAGATAAGACCTTCAAGTTTCATAGCTAATGAGCCAGAACATTATTAAATTGCAGGAAGACAGGGTCATATTTTAGCTATATTTTTGATTACTCATAACACCTAGGACATTTCATTATTAATAGACATTATCATAAATATTGTTGATGAAACAATATTTTTAAAAATAAATTTTTATTTAATAACACTACTAATAACATTCATCTTCACTGAACCTTCTATAACCAAGACTTCTACTCATTATGATATCTTATTTGACTTAGGAAAAATAGTTGATATTCATGTGTTAAGTGATGCAGCTAACTGAAGCAGGGAGTAAAGCCTATCTTGACTCCATAGTCCATGTATTTTTCAAGATATCAAGCAACCTCCTCATCCAAACAACTCTAATAATAATAGGAACAGCTGTATTTTATTTTTATTTTACTTTAAGTTCTGGGATACATGTTCAGAATGTACAGGTTTGTTACACAAGTAAATGTGTGCCATGGTGGTTTGTTGCACATAACATCCTGTCACATATTAAGCTCCACATGCATTAGTTATTTTTTGAAATCATAATAGTTTTAATAACTGATATATACATAGTGGGTCAGCATCTAATTTGCTGAATTCTTTACGTATATTAACACTTTTAATTGTCTCAGAAAAACATATATGGTAGATATGAGCTTTATCCCCATCAGTTGAGAACACTAATGCAGGGAGATATTAACTAACTGGCTCTACACCCACAGAACTGTAAAAGTATAGTCAGACCTCAAGCTGGGTTGTAAGGCTTTCACTTACCATGGGACATTAGCTAAGGTGGGGCTTGAGACCATCATATCTCTCCAACATCCCTCAATACCTGCAGGTGAGGATGCATGGCTGAAAGAGTTTGAGAGTTTTCATTAATGACAAAAATTACCAGTGGGGAAAAAAATAAAGCTTTGTGTTATCAACACCAAAGATGGTCCCATAATGCAAAGTGTCCATATAGTAAATGCTGACTTAATATTACCTCTTGAAATTGTATTATTAAGATTTTTAAATTGCCCATATATTTATTTGACTTGATTATACCTTTGTTCACACCCACTGGTCAATGCTAAATTCACAATTATCAAGTTAATTATGTATATTTCAGAAAAGTTATAAAATAATTAGGGCACACTGTGTCTAACTGGCTATATTCTTGCGCTAGGGTAAAATATTATTATTTTATTTTATTTATTGACTTTGGAGACAGAACTTGCTCTTTCACCTAGGCTGGAGTACATATGGCATGATCATAGCTGGCTGTAACCTCAAATTCCTACACTCAATTGATCTGCCTGCCTCAGCCTTCCAGGTACTGGGGACTACAGGTGAATGCCTCTATACCTGGCTAATCCTTGTAAATATAGCTAGGATCTCACAATGTTGCCCAGGCTGAACTGGAATGCCTGGGATCAAGCGATTCTCCTGTATTGACTTCCTAAACTGCTGCAATCAATAATAGACATTAGCCACCAACAAAACCGATTATTTATTATTATTATTATTATTATTATTACTTCTTTCTTATTGTATTTTAGGTTTTGGGATACATGTGAAGGACATCAAAGATTGTTGCATAGGTACAAACATAGCAGTGTGATTTGCTGCCTTCCTCCCCATAACCTATATCTGACATTTTTCCCCATGCTATCTCTCCCCAACTTCCCACACCCTGCTGTTCCTCCCCTATTTCCCCCTGACAGACCCCAGTGTTTGATGCTCCCATCTCTGTGTCTATGTGTTCTCATTATTCAACACCCACCTATGAGTGAGGACATGTGGTGTTTGGTTTTCTGTTTTGTGTCAGTTTGCTGAGAATGATGGTTTCCAGGTTCATCCATGTCCCTACAAAGGACACAAACTCATTGTTTTTGATGGCTGCATAATATTCCATGGTATATATGTGCCACATTTTCCCTGCCTAGTCTATCATCGATGAGCATTTGGGTTGGTTCCAGGTCTTTGCTATTGTAAACTGTGCTGCAATGAACATTTGTGTGCATGTGTTCTTATAGTAGAATGATTTATAATCCCTTGGATATATATAGCAATGGGAATGCTGGGTCAAATGGAATTTTTATTTCAAGGGCCTTGAGGAATCACCACACTGTCTTCCACAATGGTTGAACTAATTTACACTCCCATCAACAGTGTAAAAGTGTTCCTATTTCTCCACATCCTCTCCAGCATCTGTTGTCTCTAAATTTTTTAATGATCATCATTCTAACGGGCATGAGATGGTATCTCAATGTAGTTTTGGTTTGCATTTCTCTAATGACCAGTGATGACGAGCGTTTGTTCATATGTTTGTTGTCCTCATGTATGGCTTCTTTTGTAAAGTGTCTGTTCATATCCTTCACCCATTTTTCAATGAGCTTATTTGTTTTTTTCTTGTAAATCTGTTTTAGTTCTTTGCAGATTCTGGATATCAGACCTTTGTCAGATGGGTAAAGTGCAAAAATTTTTCCCCATTTTAATGGTTGCTGATTCACTCTAATGACTGTTTCTTTTGCTGTGCAGAAGCTGTGGACTTTGATTAGGTCCCATGTGTCTAGTTTGGATTTTGTTGCCAATGCTTTTGGCGTTTTGGTCATGAAGTCCTTGCCTACGCCTATGTCCTGAATGGTTTTGCCTAGATTTTCTTCTAGGGTTTTTATGGTGTTAGGTCTTATGTTTAAGTCTTTAATCTATCTGGAGTTAATTTTAGTGTAAGGTGTCAGGAAGGGGTCCAGTTTCTGTTTTCTGCACATGGCTAGCCAGTTTTCCTGACACCATTTATTAAACAGGAACTCCTTTCCCCATTGCTTGTTTTTGTCAGGTTTGTCAAAGACTGGATGGTTGTAGACATGTTTTGTTGCCTCTAAGGCCTCTGTTCTGTTCCATTGGTCTATATCTCTTGTTTGGTACCAGTACCAGGCTGTTTTGATTACTGTACCCTTGTAGTATAATTTGAAGTCTGGTAGTGTGTTGCCTCCCACTTTCTTGTTTTGCTTAGAATTGCCTTGGCTATGCAGGCTCTCTTTTGGTTCCATATGAAGTTTATGGTGGTTTTTTCCAGTTCTGTGTAGAAGGTCATTGATGTGGAAGCTTGATGGGGATAGCAATGAATATGTAAATTACTTTGGGCAGTATGGCCATTTTCACCATATTGATTATTTCTAACCATGAGCATGAAATATTTCTCCCTCTGTTGTGTCCTCTCTTATTTCGTTGAGCGGTGGTTTGTAGTTCTCCTAGATGAGGTCCTTTAAATTCCATGTTAGTTGTATTCCTAGGTATTTTATTTTTTTGTAGCAATTGTGAATGATAGTTCCTTCTTGATTTGGCTCTCTTTAAGTCTGTTGATGTATAGGAATGCTTGGGATTTTTGCACATTGATTTTTTATCCTGAGACTTTGGTGAAGTTGCCTATCAGCTTCAGGAGATTTGGGGCTGATATTATGGGGTCTTCTAGTTATACAATTATTTCATCTGCAAATAGAGACAATTTGACTTCCTCTTTTCCTCTTTGAATACCCTTTATTTCTTTTCCTTGCCTGATTGTTCTGGCCATAACTTCCAATACTATATTGAATAGGATTTGTGAGAGAGGGCATCCTAGTCTAGTGCCAGATTTCAAAGGGAATGCTTCCTGTTTTTGCCCATTCGGTATGATATTGGCTGTTGGTTTGTACTAAATAGCTTTTATTATCTTTTATTATTTTGAGATCCATTCTGTCAATACCTAGTTTATTGAGGGTTTTTAGCATAAAGCGCTGTTGAATTTTGTCAAAGGCCTTCTCTGCATCAATTGAGATAATCATGTGGTTTTTGTCTTTGGTTCTGTTTATGTGGTGGATTATGTTTATAGACTTGTGCATATTGAAACAGCCTTGCACCTCAGGATGAAGCCTACTTGATCATGGTGGATAAGCTTTTTATGTGCTGTTACATTCAGTTTGCCAGTATTTTATTGAAGATTATTTCATCTTTGTTCATCAAGCATATTAGCCTGAAGTTTTCTTTTCTTGATGAGTCTCTGACAGGTTTTGGTATCAGGATGAAGTGGGTCTCATAAAATGATTTGGGATGGATTCCCTTTTTTTGGATTGTTTGGAATAGTTTCAGAAGGAATTGTACCAGTTCCTCTGTATGTCTGGAAGAATTTGGCTGTGAACCCACCTGGACCTTGACTTTGTTTTGTTGGTAAGCTATTAATTGCTGCCTCAACTTCAGACCTTGTTATTGGTCTATTCAGGGTTTTGACTTCTTCCTGGTTTAGGCTTGGGAGGATGCAA
>NW_016109394.1:0-6312 GCF_001604975.1 Cebus imitator | reverse complement strand
TGAGCGCCGTTCTTTACGTGTGAAAGAAATTCTAAAGGCCGGGTGGACTTTCTCTGGTTGCCCCCTACAGCCGCACCAGCTGTGTTGCATCCTGGCGGCGCTAACTCTCTATTTGAGAACTGAGGATTGGTGCAAGGGGGTGGGGGGCGGGGGCTGATTCACTCTGTAAAAAAGTGTTGTTTGTGCCTAGCCGTCGTCCAGAGAGGACGCCTGCTGCCGCCTCCCGCCCCTCTTGACACGACGAACCTGGCCCGCCGCAGAACGCTCCAGGGCCGAGCGAAGATGGCCTCAGTGCCGGTGTATTGCCTCTGCCGGCTGCCTTATGATGTGACCCGCTTCATGATCGAGTGTGACATGTGCCAGGACTGGTTTCATGGCAGGTAAGGAGGGCAGGCAGGGCCAGACAGGGTGCGGTGGCCAGGTATTCCCACTTGCTCTCTCTCCCTTTCTCAGCTGTTTTTAGATTCCGGCTCAGAACCCCCTCTCCCAGACTCGGGTTCTGCCATCTCTCCTTGCAGACCAGGACCTAGCTGACATTAGCCTCCAGAGGTTTCTCCTTTTTTGTGTTTTCTCCTATGTATTTCTTCTTTGCATCTTTCTTTTGAGTATTTTTTTTAGATGTATAAGACCCCCCCCTTTTTTTTTTCCTCTCACAAAGTATCATTTTTATATTCTAATAACTATGTTTTGCCTCAGACACTGGCTTTGGTGAAAACAATATTGGTCATTTGAGGTAGTTGAGTCCATAAACAGGGATTTGAGTCGTGGCTTTGTACTTAGTATCGGAGTGACCTTGCACAAGTTGCTTTGCCTTTCTGAGCCTCATTGTCCTCAGCTATAAAATGTATCAAATATATCCTTTCTGACTTTGCAAAACACTTCGCATGTACTCCATAAATGGAGGCAGAAATACAACAGTTTTATTTCTATAGCATTTATTTGTAGAACCATCCAACTAAATTGAATTAAGCAGAATAGATACTGGGTAAAACAGCAGGAGTAAAACCACTAATGAATTCCCTTAAGTTAACCTAAGCACCTGTCACCCAGAATTCTGGAGAGGTTAATATGTACGATAAAACTAATATCCCATTAATGGGATTTAAATTTCGGCTACAGAAAGACAACCTTGAGGGGGCTTTGTACACTGGAGCACAACAAAACAGTGTATGGCACTCTCCTCCTGTTGCCTATTAGATTCTAGCGTTTTCAGTTGTCTGGTCTCCTCCAGAGGTGCTATCTCTATTTTTACTTATTTTTTTTTTTTGAGTCAAGGTCTCACTCTGCCACCCAGGCTGGAGTGCAATGGCGTGATCTTGGCTCACTGCAACCNTCACTTTGTTGCTCAGGTGGGAGTGCAGCGAAAGTATCATAGCTTACTGCAGCCTCCAACTCCTGGGCTCAAGTCATCCTCCTGCTGCCTCAAGACATTTTTTTAAATTCCCTTTGAGACTTCCTGTTTGACCCATGAAGTATATAGAAGTATGTTGTTTAATTTTTAAGTTTTTGTAGAGTTCCCTGTTATAGTTCTTACTGACTTCTAGTTTGATAATGGTCAGAGAATATACTCTGTATAATTTCAATTCCTTGAAATTTATTGAGATTTGTTTTATAGCCCAGAGGCTATCTTGGTAAATGTTTCATGATCACTTGAAAAGAATGTGTATTCTGCCATTGTTGGGTAGAGTGTTCTATAAACGTCAATTAATTGCTGTTGGTTAGTGGTGTTGCTGATTTCTTCTCTATCCTTGTTGATTTTCTTTTTAATTTATTTTAATTTCTTTTTTTTTTTTTTAAGAGACAGGGTTTCACTTTGTCACCTGGGCTGTGGTGCAGTGATGTGATCATGGTTCACTGCAGCCTCAAACTCTAGGGCTCAAGCAGTCTCCTCCTACTTCAGCCTCTTCAGTAACTGAAACTACAAACATGTGCCACTGTGTCCCCTAGTTTTTTGAAGTTTTTGTGTGTGGAGGGTGTGGGTATAGGTTGGTGGTACCTCCCTTTGTTGCCTGGGATCGTGTGGACTTCTGGCTTCAGATGATCCTCCCACCATAGCTTCCTAAAATGCTGGGAATACAGGCATGAGCTACCGCTCCTGCCCCAAGTTAACTCTGTATAGCTTTTTTCAGTACTTGCTGTCTGTATTACATTATACGTATAACTTACCACAAGCAACTGCTCTTGACATTTTACCAGTTTGATTGAAGAGTAGAAACTTTACTTTTCTTTACATGCCTTTATGTTCCTTTGTTTAAAATACAATTAATCTTTTTTTTGTTGTTGAGACAGAGTCTTGCTCTATTGCCTAGGCTGCGGTGCAGTGGCACAGTCAAGGCTCACCTGCAGCCTAAACCTTCTGGGCTCAAGTGATCCTCCCACCTTAGCCCCCTGCCTCCCCCCAATGCCTGGCTGATTTTTTTATTTTTTATTTTTTAGAGACTGGGTCTTTGCTATGTTGCCCAGGATGATCTTGAACTCCTGGGCTCAAGCAGTCTTCCCGATTCAGCCTCCCAAAGTGCTGGGGTTACAGGTATGAGCCACTATGCCCAGCCTTGTTTATAATATAATGAATCTTAAATCTTTGTTCTATATGCATTGAGAACCACATCATACAGTGGTATAATTTTGCTTTAACCATCAAACATGACGTAGAAAACTCAAGAGGAGAAGGAAGGTTTATTGTATTTACTCATATTTTTATTCTTTGTTCAGTCTAACTTAACTGATGTTTCAGAATTCCTCCTTTATAATTTTCTTTGTTTCAGAGAGCTTCCTTTACTCATTCTTTTATTTATTTATTTTTGAGACAGGGTCTCACTCTGTTTCCCACACTGGAGCAATTGTGTGATCTGGCTCAGCACAATCTTTGCATCCCCATGCTCCAGCGATTCTCCTGCCTCACCTACCGAATAGCTGGGATTACAGGCACGTGCCACTACATTTGGCTAATTTTTGTATTTTTAGTAGAGACAGGGTTTCACCATGTTGGCCAGGCTGGTCTTGAATTCCTGACCTCAAATGATCCATCCGCTTTGGCCTCCCAAAGTGCTGGGATTACAGGCATGAGCCACCGTGCTGGGCCTACTCATTCTTTTAGGGTAAGTCTGTTGTCAACAAATATGTTTAGTTTTCCTTCATCTGAGAATATCTTTGTTTCCCTCGAATTCTTAGGGGATCTTTTCACTTGATATCGAACTCAGGGTTTCCAGTTCCTTTATCTCAGCACTTGAAAACTATTCTGCTACTTCCTTTTGGCCTCCATGGTTTCTGATGAGAGAGCCTCTTATACAAATTGATATTCTCCTTGAGGTAATGTGTCATTTATCTCTCGTTGCTTTAAAGATTTTTCCTTTGTCTTTTGATTTTTAGGAATTTGATTAAGCCTTGTCTTAGTGTGGGTTTCTTTGGGTTTGTCTTTTGTTGTAGTCCTTTTTTTTTTTTTTTTTTTTTTTTTTGCTGGGTTTTTTTTTTTTTTTTTTTTTGAGATGGAGTTTCACTCTTGTTGCCCAGGCTGGAGTGCAATGGTATGATCCCGGCTCACTGCAACTTCTGTTTTCTGGTTTCAAGCAATTCCCCTGCCTCAACCTCCCGAGTAGCTGGGACAACAGGCACTCACCACCATGGCCGGCTAATTTTTTGTACTTTCAGTAGAGACGGTTTCACCATGTTGGCCAGGATGGTCTCTATCTCTTGACCTCGTGATCTGCCTGCCTTGGCCTCCCAAAGTGCTGAGCCACTGCGGTGTGAGCCACTGCGCCTGGCCACTATGGACTTTTTATGGTTGCTTTCAAGAGTTAAGCCAACAAATTTTAAATCCACAAATGCCGAGAGGTGATAGAAATCTGTTCATATCTCTAGTGACTTTTGTAGGATAGCTTTCTTTAAGTCCAGCTAGGGATTATGGAATATAATGCCAAGTTACTTTCTGGGAAGGTTATTACAACGGAGGCAACCCTTCTATTTTGCAGTGGAGAATCTGGAATTTGTGGCGGTTAAGTGATTTTCTGAGTGTGGATTTGAACTTTGAATTATTTGATTCCAGAGCCGAGGTTCTCAGAAGTGGAAAAAACATGGTATTGCTTCATTCTTCCTGTAAGAAGCTGGATTTTGCAAAAACACTGATTTGTACAGCAGTGGTTCTCAAACTTTAGCATGTATCAGACTCACTTGGAAGACCTGATAAAATACAAGTTAGGGATGCCCTAGCTACAGTCTTTCTGATTCAGTAGGTAAGCAGGGCCCACCCTTGAGAACCACTGATTTAGAACATTATCCTGTTTTTATTCCTTCCCCTTCTGCAGAGTGAGATAGCTTCTGATATTGAAGGATGGATGGACTAACATATCATTACTGCATATCAGTCATTCTCTTTTTTTTTTTTTTTTTTTTTTTTTTATAATTCCTAAGTAAACTAGCACAGGAGGAATGAACATTATTAAAGTATAGTTCATCAGCTGGGAATTTGTTCAGAATGCAGTTTCTTGGGCTGGGACTGGGACTCAGCAATCTATATTTTAACAAACAAGTGATTCTGATTCACCCTAACATTTGAGAATCGTTGCTATACATTAGTGGAGAAAACTAGTTGGCAAGCATTTACTGATTTCCGGGATTTGAGCACAAATCTCACTCCTTTACAGTTTTCCTGTTTATAAAATAAATATTGGTTGATACATCCCCAAGGAAGTAATGGTGTGGATTTTAAACTCTAGAGGAAAGGGCACTGATTTCAGATCTGGGTTTAAATTCTGATTCTGTTAACGTATTAGCAAAGAATTTATTCTCTGCGAAGCCTCAGTTTCCCTGAGAGGTTGTGATGATTTAAATAAAATGGTTCTAGCTATGATTTTTTTTTTCTTTTTTTTTGAGACAGAGTCTCACTCTGTCACCCAGGCTGGAGTGCAGTGGCACAATCTTGGCTCACTGCAACCTCTGCCACCTGCATTCAAGCAATTTTCCTGCCTCAGCCTCCCGAGTAGCTGGGATTACAGACACCTGCTACTGTGCCTGGCTAATTTTTGTACTTTTAGTAGAGACGGGGTTTCACCATCTTGGTCAGGCTGGTCTTGAACTCCTGACCTTGTGAACTGCCCCCTTGGCCTTCCAAAGTACTGGGATTACAGGCGTGAGCCACTGTGCCTGGCTATAGCTACGATTTACTGAGCGCAAGCTAATGTTCCACTCACTATGATAACCACCCCACCTAATTATCTTTATTCGATCTTTCTGGGGAGTTTAAAAAATTATTCTATTTAATAGTTACAGGACTATTCAAATTATCTATTTTATGTTGGATATATACTTTCCAAGGAATTGATCCATTTCATCTACGTTGTCAAATTTATGTTTGTACAATTGTTCATAGTATTTCTTTATTATCCTTTTGATATCTTGGCACTGTAGTGATAATTTTCTTTCATTAGTGATACTAAAAATATATCAGGTTGGGCATGTGATGTCAATGCCTGTAATCCCAGCACTTTGGGAGGCCAAGGCTGGTGGATTGCTTAAGCCCAGGAGTTCGAAACCAGCCTGGGCAGCATGGCAAAACCCTGTCTCTACAAGAAATACAAAAGATTAGCTGACCATGTGGCGCATGCCTGTAGTCCCAGCTACCTGGGCGGCTGAGGCGGGAGAATTGCTTGAACCCAGGAATTTGAGGCTGCAGTGAGCTGTGATTGCATCACTGCACTCCACCCTGGGTGACAGAGCAAGACCCATCTCAAAAAAACAATTGTCTTGTCAGTTTTATCACTCTTCTCAAGGAGCGAGCTTTTTGTTTCATTGACTATTGTCTTTTCAATTTCATTGATTTCTGTACTTTATTATTTTCTTCTTCCTTTGGGTTTGTTTCGCTCTTTATCTAGTTTCTTGAGGTGGGAGTTTAGATTATTGACCTCTTGTTTTTTGTTTTTTGAGACACAGTCTCGCTCTGTCACCCAGGCTGGAGTGCAATGGCATGGTCTCAGCTCACTGCAACCTCCGCTTCCTGGGTTCGATTGATTGTCCTGCCTCAGCCTTCCCTGAGTAGCTGGGATTATAGGCGCCTGCCACCATGCACAGCTAATTTTTGTATTTTTAGTAGAGATGGGGTTTCACCATGTTGGCCAGGCTGGTCTCAAACTCCTGACCTTGTGATCCATCTGTCTTGGCCTCTAAAAGTGCTGGAATTACACACGTGAGGCACCGCACCTGGCTGACTTTATCTCTTTTCTAATGTGAGCCTTAAGCTATTAATTTCCTTCTCGGCACCAATAGATTTTGATACGTTAGGTTTTCCATTTTCATGTAGTTTAAGGCATTTGAAAAAAG
>NW_016109393.1:3768-4980 GCF_001604975.1 Cebus imitator | reverse complement strand
AAGGAAGAAAGAAAGGAAGAAAGGAAGGAAGGAAGGAAGAAAGAAAGAAAGAAAAAAAGAAAGAAAGAAAGAAAGAAAGAAAGAAAGAAAGAAAGAAAGAAAGAAAGAAAGAAAGAAGGAAAGAAAGAAGAGAAAGAAAGAAAGAGGAAGGAAGGAAGGGAGGGAGGGAGGAAGGGAGGGAGGAAAGAAAGGAAGAAAGGAAGGGAAAGAGAGAAAGAGGAAGGAAGAGAAGGGAAGGGAAGGAAGGGAAGGAGTGGGAGGGGAAGGAGGGGAAGGAAGTGAAGGAAGGGGAAAGAAAGAGCTGTGGAAACTGATTACAGCTCACAGAAGAAACAGAACAAGACTCTCTACCCCTTGGGAAGAGGCAGGATGTATGTATGATGGGCTCAGAATGACAGCTGGGACAAGGGCATGAATGCAGAGAATGCCACCAGCACCCAAGACCCTGAGACATAGTGCCTGCCTGAGACTGGGAGTTAATCAGAACAACAGACAACACCAGCCCCTGACTTCCCACCTGCAGGCTAACAAGCTGCTAGTAACAGGTAACAATGATCTCTCGCTAGGACAGAGTATAGAGATACCCTTTCTGAGGTGGCAAGGGAAGCAGGAAACAGAGAGCATACTCAAGTGCATTCTGAAGAGAATTTTAGGAAAGTACTAGTTACAGAGTAGCAGGCAGATTCCAGGACTAACAAGGGTGCTGCAGCACTGAGGGACTAGCAACCATGGGGAGCTGTTAAGGCCTGAGCAGCAAGGAGGAGGAGCAGTAGAACTGAAGTGAGAGCTGGAAGCAGGCAAGTGGGGCCTGCCTGGTAGGAGCCACAGTGGCAGACAAATACAGCCCCTGCCTCCCCATAAGGAATTATGGCTCCCTAATTTTTAATGTGTCTCTCCTCTTGTATCTCCTGCTGGTACTTCCCTTTGGCTGATCCAACCAATAGCCAGAAGGCCAGGAAGTTGGGGTGTTGCATTCCATAATGATCAGTTCCCTGGGGCACAGAGCAAAGTCAAGGAAGGTAGAGAATGGATGGATAGGAGCAAATGGCAAATACCTAGCATAATATATTCTCATTCTCCTCCAGCATCAACACAACACTGGCTCCAACTTCAGAGCCATGGCAGCCTCTCCCTCCTCAGGGTTCAGACCAGGCCCTCTTCTCGTTTCTCTCTATTCTCAATCTCTCTCTCTTTCTTTTTTTTTTTTTTTTT
>NW_016109393.1:0-1108 GCF_001604975.1 Cebus imitator | reverse complement strand
AAAAAAAAAAAAAAAAAAAAAAGAAATGTAGGTAAACATAATTCAATACAATGGTGTTTCACTTAACTGTAATTGCTTATTCAGGGCATGCAGTGGTATTAACTATTTTGATGCGGGTTCATTGGAATTAGAAGGGAAAAGGAGATCTGAGAAGCTGCTGGTGGATTTAAGTTGGACCATTTTTAGTGTCCTTCAACAGTCATAGGTAAAGAAATCTCTTTTAAATCATATTTTGGCTATTGAACTATACTTGGCATAAATCTATTTCCAAAATGACATCTCAGACCGAACCTCATGGGGTATAGCTTCAGTAGTTTCAACCACAAGAATTTAAACTTTTTATATTTTTGTTTCTATGCTAATCTAAAAATGCCTAATATAAAAAATATAAACGTATTCTGCATCACCTATATCTTTATAACAAAGCTCTACTACAAGATTTTAGTACCTACATTTGCTTTTGAGTTTATGATCCAATTACTACTATTTCAATTATATCAGATTCATGTGAGGAAATGGGGGTGGGGTATTCTTAATAGGTAAATGCTGCTTTCCATCAATTCTAGCTGGAGGAATGCTAACTGATTCAAGGAGTTCTGAAGAATAGAAAGATGTTCAGAATATCTGGAAACTGAAGGGAGAATTCAGAAAAGGTTGGATGAGGCCAGGCAAGGTGGTTCACGCCTGTAATTCCTGCACTTTGGGAGGCCAGGGTGGGTGGATCACCAGATGTCAGGAGTTCGAGACCAACCTGGCCAACGTGATGAAACCCCATCTGTACTAAAAATACAAAAAATTAGCCAGGCGTGGTGGGGGCGCCAGTAATCTCAGCTACTCGGGAGGCCTAAGGCAGGAGAATCACTTGAACCCAGGAGGCGGAGGTTGCAGTGAGCTGAAACCATGCCAACTGCACTCCAGCCTGGGCAACAAGAGTGAAATTCCGTCTTAAAAAGAAGAAGAAGAAGAAGAAGAAGAAGAAGAAGAAGAAGGAGAAGGAGAAGGAGAAGGAGAAGGAGAAGGAGAAGGAGAAGGAGAAGGAGAAGGAGAAGGAGAAGGAGAAGGAGAAGAGGAAGAAGAAGAAGAAGAGGAAGAAGAAGAAGAAGAGGAG
>NW_016109392.1:0-4981 GCF_001604975.1 Cebus imitator | reverse complement strand
AGTTTTTCTATTGCACAAATAATAGTTCAGTGAATTAAATAAGTTAAGACACTTAAAAATCAAGTATTCTACTACCTTTTAAAGGGGTAGACTCATTTTTTATATGAAAGGTTAATTCAGGAAGCGTAACTTAAAATTAACTTGCCCCCTATAAATACATTGTTTTAAATGACAGAGCTATCACTGTGAAATTGTTTTTCTCCCTTTATATTACAGAATACGTCAGAGAACAGAGTATCTATGTAGGTTGAATTTTACTGTTACTTAAAAATCAAATGCTTAAAAATCACCCAGTAAGTGATCAGATTGGTCAGAAGAGAAAAATTGGGTGCATTAGGGTGGAGATCATACCCATACCATCCACTGCAATCATAAAGAAGCATTTTGTAGCCTGAGATTTATGCTCAAAGTATCTTTTTAGATGCTCAAAGTATCATTTTAGAACCCAGTTAAAATATATTGTCATTGAAATTATATTTTACCTGTAATTACATTAACAAAGTAACTATTTTTGTTCTGGTAGGCATTCTAATATTGCCTTGTCTAAGTTTTTCAGTGGTTTCCAAAATATATTAAAATTAACTACAGCACTTTATTAGTTTTAAGAAGTGCAAGGGCTCTGTGTAACTGAGCTGCAGGACAAGATCCCCGTGTGATTCAGGCTTCACTGCAGACAGCACTGTGGCACTATCAAGCTTACAAACATTAAGAAGGAAAAATCCCAAAGTATAAGATAAACTTATTTCTATTACATTTAATTACAAGATGAACAACTCTGAATATGAAAGCAGTCATTAGGAAATTGTCGTGCACTTTATCTTCGATATTTGGACTGTATTGTGGCATGTTTTATTTTGAGTGAGTGAGTGTGGGAGGGTGGCAGTCAGGTGCTGGGTTTGTTTTTCATAGTGGTTGCTGCTCTGTTTGCATGTACTGTGCATTTCACTCCATATTTTGTGGTGTGCTGGTCAGATTCCATACCCACTTCTGAAGCATGGTTTAGATAGCACTTCATCGGTATCTTTCCTGAAGGATTCTCTTTGTTTTCTGTTTGGAGACAGCAGCGCTGCATCATTCTGGGCATTTCCCTTGGCTTTGTGAGCACAGGCAAACACAGTAATTCACTTCACTTTAGATTGTTATGATGCAAAATGTGGAGAGTGGAAAATGAGTATAAAATGTAGATAATTTTATTGATGACAATGATTCCTCAGATACAATAGTTTATGGCCTTTTGAGAATTGTGTGCTTGATCTAGGGATAAATATCATGTCAAAATCCATGATTATATGGTTAAAATTTTTTTGGTTTATGTTATAGTCTTTATAGGTCTTAAAAGAGGTCATCTCTCTTATTACCCCAATTTCTTTTTTGTCCAGAAGTCATTGAGCTTCTAAAATTTTTATTAAGAATTAGAATTTGCTGGGCATGGTAGCTCATGCTTGTAATCTCAGCACTTTGTGAGGCCAAAATGGGTGGATCACTTGAGGCCAAGAGTTCAAGACCAGCCTGGCTAACATGGTAAAACCCTGTCTCTACTAAAAATACAAAAAAAGAAAAAAAAAAAGAAATTAGACAGGCACAGTGGCATGTGCCTGTAATCCCAGCTACTCAAGAGGCTGAGGCAGGAGAATCACTTGAACCCAGGAGGCAGAGGTTTCAGCGATCTGAGATCACATAATTGCACTCCAGCCTGGATAACAAGAGTGAAATTCCAAATCAAAGAAAAAAAGATAAAATTGTTGGGTGAGGGTGGAAGGAATTTAAATGTATTCAAAAGAAAGCAGGAAGAGAGAGAAACAAAATTAGATAAAACAGACAAATAACATAAAATAAAGTGAAAGGGTACAGATATAGAAGATTTGAATAAGATTATTTCTCACTTTGATTTTTGTGAACATATATAGAAATTGGAGAATATTATGCAGCCACTTCAATTGCATATGGAATATTTACAACTTTATTTGGCCATAAAGCAAGTTTTAATAAATTTCAAATAATTAATAACAAAAATAATAGAGAAAAACTTCCTGAATCTGGAAAAGGATAATGTGGTTTTATCATAAAAGCTCATGTTATGATTAAATGGATCAATGGAAAACAACAAAAACAAAAACAAAAAGCATACCCAGAAACATGAAGGTCACATTTTATGCCACCATAATGATATAAACTGATTTGCTTCAAAGGAATAAGAGATAGTTTAACTTGATCAGAACAGTGATACCAGAAGCAAAAAGAAATGCAAAAAATTTTCCTACAGCAAAAAGAAATGCAAAAATGAATTTTCCTACAGAAAAGGCCATTGAAAATAGAACTTTACAATCAGACAAAATATTATTGAAACCAACATAAAACAGAATTGATTCAGAAGTATATACTACTGACTACCTATAAACTCTGTATGGAAAAAAAAAAAACTGGAGGATGTACTCCAGAAAGAAGAGAAAATAAATTCAAAGAAAAGTATTAAAAGTACTAATAAACAGTCAGCAAAAGCAAATAAATAAAAATAACAAATGGTAAAAATGATTAGGTCTGAATTCGTGCAAATATTTAAGTAAATCAGCTACATGAAACATCTCCAGTGTTATCAACATAGCGAGTGAGATTATAGGGTAGAGTGGGTGAAGTTTACTATTGTATTTTACTTTCTAAGTATAAATGGAATTTAGAAATATTAATACAATGTTTTTGCACAGTTGAACTAACAGCTAGTTGGTTACTTTTGGATTTTCCACCTACACAGTCACATTCTATGAGAAAAATGACAGTTGCCTTTTTATTTCCATTCAATTATTTTGCTTTCACTTTAAAAAAATTTTTCTCCTGTGTACTGATTGGACTTTCAGAGCAATGTCCAGAGAAGCAGTGATGCCTGTTAAAGTCTTCATCCTGATCCTAAAGGAAATATTAATATTTTCTCCAATGTCCCTTTTGTTTTTCACCATTGTGTAATGGTGTGCTGGAGTATTTAGCAGCAATTTTTAGCAGCTAGCCAGGGCCAATCATTAACTTGTTAAGATTTTGGCAGTCCATTTGTTAAAACACAAATGTTATTACAAGTTAAAGTGTATAAACTCAAAATTAAGTCGTAGTAAAAACAAAAATGACAAACTTTCAAAACTCATCACTTAGTACTGACTTCATGACATCGCCTATCTGTGTGCTGTAGGTTATATACTTATCTTGTATATGCAGGGTGGAATTCCTCTAGAATGCTGTGGTGCAGCATATCTTTTTCCAACTTTATGTTCAGTGACATCCCATTGATTGCTTTAAATGGCCATGGTGGGAGTATTTACACCACAGAAAATGGCAAATTCTACGTATCAGGGCTTTTATTGTTCTTAGGAACCTGTGGGTAAACACTCACCAGCATGCCTCTGATTAAGACTGATGTTTGCTACAAATTTTAGCAGTTTTAGCCCGTTAACTAAAACAAAAGGAGAGAAGGGGCTGGGCACAGGTGCTGTAATCCCAGGACTTTGGAAGTCCAAGACAGTTGGATCACATGAGGTCAGGAGTTTGAGACCAGCTTGGTCAACATGGTGAAATCCCATCGCCACTAAAAATACAAAAATCATTTGGGCCTGGTGGCAGGCACCTGTAATCCCAGCTACTCAGGAGGCTGAGGCAGGAGAATCACTTAAAGCTGGGAGGCAGAGGTTGCAGTGAGCTGAGACTGTGCCTTTGCACTCCTGCCTGGGTGACAGAGTGAGACTCTGTCTCAAAAAAATAAAATAGGCCAGGCATGGTGGCTCACGCCAATAATCTTGGCCTTCTGGGAGGTCGAGGTGGATGGGGTACCTGAGGCCAAGAGTTCAAGACAAGCCTGGCCAACATGGCAAAACTCTGTCTCTACTAAAAATAAAAAATAAAAAATAAAAATAGCTGGGTGTGGTGGCGTGTACCAGCATTCCCAGCTAATCAGAAGGCTGAGGTAAGAATCGCTTGAACACCGGAGGTGGAGATTCCAGTGAGCTGAGATTATCTCACTGTACTTGGGCCTGGGTGACAGAGCGAGACTCTGTCTCAACAAAAATAAAAAATAAAAATAAATAAAAAATGAAAATAGGTAAATAAAAGAAAAGAGAGAAGGAAGAAAAAGATGAAAGGGGTGCTTTAATCAGTATGTTAACCTGAATGTTATGTTTTTCTCTGCAGTTCACTGTGATGCTCCCCTGGCCTCTGTCTTGCCTTGTTTCTCCCCCAGTATCTCCGCAGAGCTGTCCAGCAGCCATGGCTCTTGGTTTGCAAGTCTTAATGGAAGGAATGGTGAATTTGTTGTCTTCTTGCTAATCCATTGTGATTATCAAAGAAATGATTTTCATTAGTAATTTTAATTTCTGTAGCTCAAAATTAATTATATTGTATTTTAATGGAATTGAAACAAGTTCATCATATTGTTTACTTTCTTCTTGTTTTTTATAAATTATTATTTTTATGTCTTCCCTTTCTATTGATTGCCAGTGAATTCTCGTAAAGGAGAACCAAATTAGAAGACAGTTATTGGAGGCAATAGATGATTTCCAATTATACTATCAAATCTTAGTTTTAGAACAGACTGTAGAAGGGTGACTAATCATGGGAGTTGATGATGAATTGCTGAAACAACCAACAGATGAGTCAGTGTTGTAGCCACCAGGTGGAGTTAAACAAGCCACCAGGTAACATCTGTGGATGTGAAGATGCCAGGGCTAATGTCAATAAATGACACCTGTCCCGGAGGCCTTCACCTAGGAGGAGAACGGGGAGGCTACTGTTGAAAGTAGGAATTCCCGTTCTGAGTGGGGAGGCAGCTGATGGCTTGCTTGCTGAAGATGTATTAACCCATTGGTGCCATTACTTGAGTAACCCATTTACTCAGTGTCTTTGAGTAAATTAGTTTTTCTATTGCACAAATAATAGTTCAGTGAATTAAATAAGTTAAGACACTTAAAAATCAAGTATTCTACTACCTTTTAAAGGGGTAGACTCA
>NW_016109391.1:0-4981 GCF_001604975.1 Cebus imitator | reverse complement strand
GAGTAAATTAGTTTTTCTATTGCACAAATAATAGTTCAGTGAATTAAATAAGTTAAGACACTTAAAAATCAAGTATTCTACTACCTTTTAAAGGGGTAGACTCATTTTTTATATGAAAGGTTAATTCAGGAAGCGTAACTTAAAATTAACTTGCCCCCTATAAATACATTGTTTTAAATGACAGAGCTATCACTGTGAAATTGTTTTTCTCCCTTTATATTACAGAATACGTCAGAGAACAGAGTATCTATGTAGGTTGAATTTTACTGTTACTTAAAAATCAAATGCTTAAAAATCACCCAGTAAGTGATCAGATTGGTCAGAAGAGAAAAATTGGGTGCATTAGGGTGGAGATCATACCCATACCATCCACTGCAATCATAAAGAAGCATTTTGTAGCCTGAGATTTATGCTCAAAGTATCTTTTTAGATGCTCAAAGTATCATTTTAGAACCCAGTTAAAATATATTGTCATTGAAATTATATTTTACCTGTAATTACATTAACAAAGTAACTATTTTTGTTCTGGTAGGCATTCTAATATTGCCTTGTCTAAGTTTTTCAGTGGTTTCCAAAATATATTAAAATTAACTACAGCACTTTATTAGTTTTAAGAAGTGCAAGGGCTCTGTGTAACTGAGCTGCAGGACAAGATCCCCGTGTGATTCAGGCTTCACTGCAGACAGCACTGTGGCACTATCAAGCTTACAAACATTAAGAAGGAAAAATCCCAAAGTATAAGATAAACTTATTTCTATTACATTTAATTACAAGATGAACAACTCTGAATATGAAAGCAGTCATTAGGAAATTGTCGTGCACTTTATCTTCGATATTTGGACTGTATTGTGGCATGTTTTATTTTGAGTGAGTGAGTGTGGGAGGGTGGCAGTCAGGTGCTGGGTTTGTTTTTCATAGTGGTTGCTGCTCTGTTTGCATGTACTGTGCATTTCACTCCATATTTTGTGGTGTGCTGGTCAGATTCCATACCCACTTCTGAAGCATGGTTTAGATAGCACTTCATCGGTATCTTTCCTGAAGGATTCTCTTTGTTTTCTGTTTGGAGACAGCAGCGCTGCATCATTCTGGGCATTTCCCTTGGCTTTGTGAGCACAGGCAAACACAGTAATTCACTTCACTTTAGATTGTTATGATGCAAAATGTGGAGAGTGGAAAATGAGTATAAAATGTAGATAATTTTATTGATGACAATGATTCCTCAGATACAATAGTTTATGGCCTTTTGAGAATTGTGTGCTTGATCTAGGGATAAATATCATGTCAAAATCCATGATTATATGGTTAAAATTTTTTTGGTTTATGTTATAGTCTTTATAGGTCTTAAAAGAGGTCATCTCTCTTATTACCCCAATTTCTTTTTTGTCCAGAAGTCATTGAGCTTCTAAAATTTTTATTAAGAATTAGAATTTGCTGGGCATGGTAGCTCATGCTTGTAATCTCAGCACTTTGTGAGGCCAAAATGGGTGGATCACTTGAGGCCAAGAGTTCAAGACCAGCCTGGCTAACATGGTAAAACCCTGTCTCTACTAAAAATACAAAAAAAGAAAAAAAAAAAGAAATTAGACAGGCACAGTGGCATGTGCCTGTAATCCCAGCTACTCAAGAGGCTGAGGCAGGAGAATCACTTGAACCCAGGAGGCAGAGGTTTCAGCGATCTGAGATCACATAATTGCACTCCAGCCTGGATAACAAGAGTGAAATTCCAAATCAAAGAAAAAAAGATAAAATTGTTGGGTGAGGGTGGAAGGAATTTAAATGTATTCAAAAGAAAGCAGGAAGAGAGAGAAACAAAATTAGATAAAACAGACAAATAACATAAAATAAAGTGAAAGGGTACAGATATAGAAGATTTGAATAAGATTATTTCTCACTTTGATTTTTGTGAACATATATAGAAATTGGAGAATATTATGCAGCCACTTCAATTGCATATGGAATATTTACAACTTTATTTGGCCATAAAGCAAGTTTTAATAAATTTCAAATAATTAATAACAAAAATAATAGAGAAAAACTTCCTGAATCTGGAAAAGGATAATGTGGTTTTATCATAAAAGCTCATGTTATGATTAAATGGATCAATGGAAAACAACAAAAACAAAAACAAAAAGCATACCCAGAAACATGAAGGTCACATTTTATGCCACCATAATGATATAAACTGATTTGCTTCAAAGGAATAAGAGATAGTTTAACTTGATCAGAACAGTGATACCAGAAGCAAAAAGAAATGCAAAAAATTTTCCTACAGCAAAAAGAAATGCAAAAATGAATTTTCCTACAGAAAAGGCCATTGAAAATAGAACTTTACAATCAGACAAAATATTATTGAAACCAACATAAAACAGAATTGATTCAGAAGTATATACTACTGACTACCTATAAACTCTGTATGGAAAAAAAAAAAACTGGAGGATGTACTCCAGAAAGAAGAGAAAATAAATTCAAAGAAAAGTATTAAAAGTACTAATAAACAGTCAGCAAAAGCAAATAAATAAAAATAACAAATGGTAAAAATGATTAGGTCTGAATTCGTGCAAATATTTAAGTAAATCAGCTACATGAAACATCTCCAGTGTTATCAACATAGCGAGTGAGATTATAGGGTAGAGTGGGTGAAGTTTACTATTGTATTTTACTTTCTAAGTATAAATGGAATTTAGAAATATTAATACAATGTTTTTGCACAGTTGAACTAACAGCTAGTTGGTTACTTTTGGATTTTCCACCTACACAGTCACATTCTATGAGAAAAATGACAGTTGCCTTTTTATTTCCATTCAATTATTTTGCTTTCACTTTAAAAAAATTTTTCTCCTGTGTACTGATTGGACTTTCAGAGCAATGTCCAGAGAAGCAGTGATGCCTGTTAAAGTCTTCATCCTGATCCTAAAGGAAATATTAATATTTTCTCCAATGTCCCTTTTGTTTTTCACCATTGTGTAATGGTGTGCTGGAGTATTTAGCAGCAATTTTTAGCAGCTAGCCAGGGCCAATCATTAACTTGTTAAGATTTTGGCAGTCCATTTGTTAAAACACAAATGTTATTACAAGTTAAAGTGTATAAACTCAAAATTAAGTCGTAGTAAAAACAAAAATGACAAACTTTCAAAACTCATCACTTAGTACTGACTTCATGACATCGCCTATCTGTGTGCTGTAGGTTATATACTTATCTTGTATATGCAGGGTGGAATTCCTCTAGAATGCTGTGGTGCAGCATATCTTTTTCCAACTTTATGTTCAGTGACATCCCATTGATTGCTTTAAATGGCCATGGTGGGAGTATTTACACCACAGAAAATGGCAAATTCTACGTATCAGGGCTTTTATTGTTCTTAGGAACCTGTGGGTAAACACTCACCAGCATGCCTCTGATTAAGACTGATGTTTGCTACAAATTTTAGCAGTTTTAGCCCGTTAACTAAAACAAAAGGAGAGAAGGGGCTGGGCACAGGTGCTGTAATCCCAGGACTTTGGAAGTCCAAGACAGTTGGATCACATGAGGTCAGGAGTTTGAGACCAGCTTGGTCAACATGGTGAAATCCCATCGCCACTAAAAATACAAAAATCATTTGGGCCTGGTGGCAGGCACCTGTAATCCCAGCTACTCAGGAGGCTGAGGCAGGAGAATCACTTAAAGCTGGGAGGCAGAGGTTGCAGTGAGCTGAGACTGTGCCTTTGCACTCCTGCCTGGGTGACAGAGTGAGACTCTGTCTCAAAAAAATAAAATAGGCCAGGCATGGTGGCTCACGCCAATAATCTTGGCCTTCTGGGAGGTCGAGGTGGATGGGGTACCTGAGGCCAAGAGTTCAAGACAAGCCTGGCCAACATGGCAAAACTCTGTCTCTACTAAAAATAAAAAATAAAAAATAAAAATAGCTGGGTGTGGTGGCGTGTACCAGCATTCCCAGCTAATCAGAAGGCTGAGGTAAGAATCGCTTGAACACCGGAGGTGGAGATTCCAGTGAGCTGAGATTATCTCACTGTACTTGGGCCTGGGTGACAGAGCGAGACTCTGTCTCAACAAAAATAAAAAATAAAAATAAATAAAAAATGAAAATAGGTAAATAAAAGAAAAGAGAGAAGGAAGAAAAAGATGAAAGGGGTGCTTTAATCAGTATGTTAACCTGAATGTTATGTTTTTCTCTGCAGTTCACTGTGATGCTCCCCTGGCCTCTGTCTTGCCTTGTTTCTCCCCCAGTATCTCCGCAGAGCTGTCCAGCAGCCATGGCTCTTGGTTTGCAAGTCTTAATGGAAGGAATGGTGAATTTGTTGTCTTCTTGCTAATCCATTGTGATTATCAAAGAAATGATTTTCATTAGTAATTTTAATTTCTGTAGCTCAAAATTAATTATATTGTATTTTAATGGAATTGAAACAAGTTCATCATATTGTTTACTTTCTTCTTGTTTTTTATAAATTATTATTTTTATGTCTTCCCTTTCTATTGATTGCCAGTGAATTCTCGTAAAGGAGAACCAAATTAGAAGACAGTTATTGGAGGCAATAGATGATTTCCAATTATACTATCAAATCTTAGTTTTAGAACAGACTGTAGAAGGGTGACTAATCATGGGAGTTGATGATGAATTGCTGAAACAACCAACAGATGAGTCAGTGTTGTAGCCACCAGGTGGAGTTAAACAAGCCACCAGGTAACATCTGTGGATGTGAAGATGCCAGGGCTAATGTCAATAAATGACACCTGTCCCGGAGGCCTTCACCTAGGAGGAGAACGGGGAGGCTACTGTTGAAAGTAGGAATTCCCGTTCTGAGTGGGGAGGCAGCTGATGGCTTGCTTGCTGAAGATGTATTAACCCATTGGTGCCATTACTTGAGTAACCCATTTACTCAGTGTCTTTGAGTAAATTAGTTTTTCTATTGCACAAATAATAGTTCAGTGAATTAAATAAGTTAAGACACTTAAAAATCAAGTATTCTACTACCTTTTAAAGGG
>NW_016109390.1:3510-4983 GCF_001604975.1 Cebus imitator | reverse complement strand
TTTTTTTTTTTTGAAAATAACAAGTGTTAGCAAGGATGTGATGAAATTGGAACCCTCCTGAATTGCTGGTGAATGCTGTAAATAACAAGTGTTAGCAAGGATGTGATGAAATTGGAACCCTCCTGAATTGCTGGTGAATGCTGTGGAAAACAGTTTGGTAGTTCTTTTTTTTTTTTAGAAGGGGAAAATAAAATTTAATGGGCACCTGCAAAGAACCAAGCCTTTCACATTGGTCTTGTCCATTTCTTTTTTTTTCTTTTTTTTATATATGAAAGAAAGAAAGAGAAAGAGAAAGGGGGAGAGAGAACAGGAGTCTTGCTCTATTGCCCAGGCTGGAATGCAATCTAAAAATAGGTATTAAAAACCTCTTCTTTTTTTTTTTGAGACGGAGTTCCGCTCTTGTTACCCAGGCTGGAGTGCAATGGCGCGATCTCGGCTCACCGCAACCTCCGCCTCCTGGGTTCAGGCAATTCTGCCTCAGTCTCCTTTAAAAACCTCTTTTATGCCTATAATTGTACTTAACAGCGGAGACAGGAAGGAATAAGGGAAGAAAATAACAAACAAACAGCCAACCAATATTTCATTTAAATCTGTGAAATGCTATGCAAATGCTGAAGAGTGATTTACTTCCATTTATGTGGTCACTTTCAAAACAAGTGTAATGTGATACTGAAAAAAATGTATGTTCTGTGGACCTGGGGTGAAGAATTCTATAACTATTCACTGAGTTTACTTGTTCCAGGTCTGAGTTCAAATCATAAATTTCCCTGTTAATCTATCTCGTTGATCCGTCGAATATTAACAATGTGGTGTCAAAGCAAAGTCTCCCACTATTATTGTGCGGGAGTCCAAGTCTCTTTATAAGTCATTAAGAACTTGTTTTATGTTGGTAGTTCTTTAATAAGAATGTGGGCCAGTTGCGGTGGCTCACGCCTGTAATCCCAGCACTTTGGGAAACCGAGTCGGGTGGATCACAAGGTCAGGAGTTCGAGACCAGCCTTACCAACATAATGAAACCCCGTCTCTATTTAAAAAAAAAGAATGTAGTCAGGCCCGGTGCCTCAGGACTGTAATTCCAGCACTTTGGGAGGTTGGGATGGAGGATTGCTTGAGCCCAGGAGTTCCATACCAGTCTGGGCAACATGGCAAGACACCATCTCCACAAAAAATTTAAAAATTAGGCGGGGTATGGTGGCTCATGCCTGTAATCCCAGCACTTTGGGAGGCCGAGGCAGGCATATCACCTGAGGTTGGAAGTTCGAGACCGGCCTGACCAGCATGGAGAAACCCCGTCTCTACTAAAAATACAAAATTAGCCAGGTGTCATGGCACATGCCTGTAGTCCCAGCTACTAGGGAGGCTGAGGCAGGACAATCACTTGAACCCTGCAGGAAGGGGCAGAACTTGCAGTCAGCCAAGATTGTGCCACTGTACTCCAGTCTGGGTGACAGAGAGACTCTATCTCAAAAAAAA
>NW_016109390.1:0-1275 GCF_001604975.1 Cebus imitator | reverse complement strand
TAAAAACAAACTAATTTTATTTAATTAATTAATTTATTTATTTTTATAAAGACGGGGTTTCACCATGTTGGTCAGGCTGGTCTTGAACTTCCGACCTCAGGTGATCCGCCCACCTTTGCCTCCAAAGTGCTTGGATTACAGGTGTGAGCCACCGCGCCCGGCCAAAAACAAACTAATTTTATGACCTGGTGTCTAGGCTCATTTTTTAAAATCCATAAAAGATAACTAGAAAACGACTTTGGCCCCTTTGCAAAGATCTGGGGTCCATCAGTTTTGCTCATTCTGCCATCGCCTCTGTCTGAAGAGTGTTTGACACTTAGGTCTCTGTCCACCCACATCTTCCTGCTCACATTCCTGGGAGGAGGAAGACAGCCACCAGGGGCCACGGAGAGGACCGGGCTGCACAGCAAGCTCAGGAGAGCTCGGGTTGTGCCCCGAAACAGGTGTGCATTCCCCACTGTCCACAGAGGGCTAACACACGGCTGCAGTGCCCCTTGGAAAGGCCCCTGGCATTTGGGGCACACTGTCCTTGCTATTCCAAAACACAGGACCAATGCCAACAGCTCCTGGCACACTGAGAGCCACTGTGGCTTGAACATGCCTCATCCTGCTCTCACGGGGCTGGCAGCCCAGTGCGGGAGACAAGCACAGAGCCACAGGCCTGAGGACAAACAGGACACAGGTGGCAGGAAGGAGGCCAGGTGTAAGCGTTTACACACCGGGGCCACTCAGCTCTGCACACAGGTCCCGCACGCACAGGTCCCGCACGGAGGCTGCAGAGGGCCCTGCCTGGGGCTTGCCCAACAGGGATGGAAACCCCCAGCGAAGGCTGGAACTGGTGCAAGCAGACCTGCTCCTCTGGGCTGATCCAGGATGCCAGCAGGAGATTTGACTGCGATCCAGTCATGCAGGGAGAGCCAGCACAGGCGCTTAGAGTCAGACCAGGGAGCAGCAGGCAGGCCACACACTTGGGCGGGGCCTGTGGACAGACTGAAAGGACAGCTCGGAGGCCAGCCTGGGAGACCCCACCGCCTCAGCCTAGCCCCGTGCTCATCTGTGGACCAGGGGCTGGCCACTCACCTCCATCCAGCCTCTGGGAATCTAAAGAAATGACCAGAAGTTTAATGGTCACAAAATACCCATCAAGCCGGGCATGGTGGAGTGCCTGTTGCTGCAGCTCTTTGGGGAGCTGAGGTGGGAGGATTGTTTAAGCCCAGGAGCCGGAGGCTGCAGTGAGCTGGCATTTCATCACTGCCCTCCAGCCTGGGCAACAGA
>NW_016109389.1:3090-4984 GCF_001604975.1 Cebus imitator | reverse complement strand
TTTTTGACTTTATTTAATTATTATTATTATTATTATTATTATTTTTTTGAGACGGGGTCTTGCTCTGTTGCCAGGCTGGAATGCAGTGGCGCAGTCTCGGCTCATTGCAACCTCTACCTCCTGGGTTCAGGTGATTCTCCTGCCTCAGCCTTCTGAGTAGCTGGGATTACAGGTGCTCACTGCCACGCCCAGCTAATTTTTGTATTTTTAGTAGAGACAGAATTTCACCATCTTGGCCAGGCTGGTCTTGAACTCCTGACCTTGTGATCCACCCGCCTTGGCCTCCTGAAGTGCTGAGATTATAGGCATGAGCCTCCATGCCCAGCCCTGTAGTCTGAATATAGGGATTACAGGTGTGAGCCACAGTACCTGGCCAACTTTATTTATTGACTGTTTGGATAATCTCATTTGTCAAGTGCCTATTCAAGCGTTTATTCTTTTTCTTTTGGGGTTCAGCCTTGTCCTTATTTTTTGGTAGGAGCTGTTAACATATTAGAAGTGTAAGTCCTTTGTTTGATGTTTTGCAAATACTTTTTCCCAGTCTCTCAAAGGTGTTTTTGGATGACTTAAAAGGTCTTAATCTTCCAGCTTATCAAATATAGTCCAGTCTGTCATTCTTTTTTTTTTTTTTTTTTTTTTTTTTTTTTTTTTTTTTATAAGAAATCATTGCTTAGTTCAAGGTTTTGAAAGTGTCTTCTGTACTTTTTCCTAAAATCCCCATTGTTTCACCTTTTAACATTTAGATCTGTAACCCATCTGGAATTGGTTTTTGTGCAGGATGTGTTGAGATTCATTACTTCTCCTGTATGAGTATACAGTTGATCTGGAATATTTATTGAAAAGACCATCCTTTTCCCACTGCAATACTACATCAAGTTTTTCAGACATCAGAGTACTGTATGTGAGATGGGTCTGTTTCTAGACTTTTCTTTAAAAAGAAAACTGATTGGATCAGTTTGCTCATTCTTGTATAAGTACCGTATTCTCTTAATAAAGTTTTATGGTAGTTCTTAAGATCTGATAGTACAACATTTTTCAGATTTGAACCTCAAAACAGCTTGGGCTGTCCTGTTATTTCTCTAGGATTTTTAGAATTGAAATTTGTTAAATTCTACAAGAAAACCTGCTGATGTTACAACACCAGTTATAAACATCAAATCAAGGAAAATCGATTATCCTGGCAATATTGAGTTTGCGAATTCATAAGCAGAGTGTGTTCCTTCATTTATTTAGGTTTCCTTTAATTTCTCTCAGAACAAAGCCGGAAGATTTAACACTATTAGATATAAAGACTAAATATAACATCTGGGTTCATTAAGACAGTATAGTATTGATACAAGTGTGTATGAATAACTTCAATAGACCAGAGAATCTGGCCTAAGGTTGCGGTTCATGCTTCTAATGTCTGCATTTTGGGAGGCCAAAGGCAGGAGGATCACTTGAACCCAGGAGTTTGAGACTAGCTGGGCAATATAGTGAGACCCTAACCATCCAAAAACAACAACAAAAAAAACCCAGCTGGTTAGCTGGGTGTGGTGACATGCACTTGTAGTTGCAGCTACTTGGAAGGCTGAGGTGGGAGGATTGCTTGAGCCTGGAAGATTGAGACTACAGTGAGCCATGGCTATGCTACTGTACTCTACCCTGGGTTACAGAATGAGACCCTGTCTCAAAAAAAAAAAGTAGAGAGGGGGCATCACTTTGCTGCCCAGGCTGGTCTTGAACTCCTGGCCTCAAGTGATTTTCCTGCCTTGGCCTTCCGAAGGGCTGGGATTACAGGCATGTGCCACCATGCCTCGCTAATTTTTATGTTTTCAGTAGAGATGGGGTTTCATCATGTTGGCCAGGCTGATCTTGAATTCCCAGCCTCAAGTGATCCACCCGTCTTTGCCTC
>NW_016109389.1:0-1325 GCF_001604975.1 Cebus imitator | reverse complement strand
TGGAATGTGTTTGATGCGTGACCAAAGACATTTCTGTAAGAGTAAAAATTGGGTGACAGTTGCAATGCAAAATACGTTGCCGGTTTTTCACAGGCAGATTGACTACTGTTTTTCAGATGCACACTTTTTTTTGTTTTTTTTTTTTGAGATGGAGTCTCGATCTTGTTGCCCAGGCTGGAGTGCAATGGCACCATCTCGGCTCACCGCAACCTCTGCCTCCTGGGTTCAAGAGATTCTCCTGTCTCAGCCTCCCAAGTAGCTGGGATTATAGGAGCCCGCAACGATGCCTGGCTTAATTTTGTATTTTTAGTAGAGATGGATTTTCCTCCGTTTTGGTCAGGCTGGTCTTGAACTCCCAACCTTGGGCGATCTACCCGCCTCGGCCCCCCAAAGTTATGAGACTATAGGCATGAGCCACCATGCCTGGCCAGATAGACACTTTTTTCTCCTAGCAGTGGTTTATGTTCACTTTATTAATACCATTCTTGGTTATTCTTTTTGAGAAATACCTGTAATTATGAAAGACCTGTCTGGTGTAAAGCACAGTTTCGGCATTGAAAGCTAATTTTTCTACTGGATGACATATTTAGCAGTAAAAATGATGAAAATGTAGACAGTGTTCTTTATAGTGTGTGTAAGGGTTATGTAGCTATGCCCAAAGGGGAACTCTCTTAGGAACAGGTCTATTTTTTTCTTAAATTACAATTAAGATTGCAGTATTTTACGTTTTTACTTCATGCTTATGATATTTAACTTCCATAAAGGTATAGAATGAATATTCAAAGTGGTTTAAGATTTAATTCATAACACTGTCCAACTTGTCAATTCTAGGGAACAGCTGCCACCAACAATATATCAGCAACACCTACATTTTTGTTTTTTCGAAACAAAGTGAGAATTGATCAGTATCAAGGAGCAGATGCTGTGGGATTAGAAGAAAAAATCAAGCAGCACTTAGAAAATGACCCTGGAAGCAATGAAGACACAGATATTCCAAAAGGCTATGTATGTAGACTGAAAAGTGAAATCATGATGTATCTTATACATGTAATTATTTGGTTAAAATCAAATATAACTGTTTTTATGTTCTATCTCTTAATGGTTTACACTACTTTTAAATAAGAGGTTTCAAATTAAATTTATTAGCTGACTATTGAGTTTTGTCTGTATGTGTATGTCTTTGTGTGTGTTAAGCCCCTATCATAAACTGTTTTTCCTAAATTTCTCCTGATTTTCTTTGCCACTTATTTTTTTATCTGCTTTCTGTGCTATTTTAATAGCCATTTAAAAATACTTGCTTTATACTTTTTTTTTTTTTTTTTTTT
>NW_016109388.1:2647-4984 GCF_001604975.1 Cebus imitator | reverse complement strand
GGGTTTCACCATGTTGACCAGGATGGTCTCGATCTCTTGACCTCGTGATCCACCCGCCTCGGCCTCCCAAAGTGCTGGGATTACAGGCGTGAGCCACCGTGCCTGGCCAGTTCGGATATTTCAGTGGCTTCTTTGACTTGCCTCCTCGTGGAGCCCCAGATATCTCTGAGGTTTTCCCAGCTCAGACAGCACCCGCCCAGTGAGAGCGAGCACATGTCCTCTCTGTTCTGGAGGGTTTTGTTGGAGGGTGATTCACTTTTGGGGTAAGGAGACAAGCCCTCTTGCCCAGGCCCAGGCGGATTTTCCAGAATGTGTATCTGCTGGGGCAGGATGGTCTGTGAACAAAGGCTTGGAACAGCTGTCTGTCCTCAGGCATAGCTGGGATTCCAGGAGACCCAGCCAGGCCTCACCCGGGCGGACAGGGCTGGGGCTCAGGGTGCCGTCCTGGCATGCTCAGGGCATGCCTCTGGCCCAGGAAGGATGGAACACCGTGAAGCAACTGCCACTCCAGCGGCCAGCGCCTTCCACTGCCCCAGGCCCCAGCTCCAGAGGTCCCACAATGCTTCCATTGTCCACTCTTCTGCCCAGCTGCCCCCTAGGGAGCAGCTTAGAGCCAAGGGCCTGGGCAGGGCCCTGATTGCTGGGGCACCGCCTGGGGAGAAAAGCAGAGTGGTCAGACTCACAGAACACAGCCATGGAACTCGGAGAATTCCACCCTAAGAATCCTAGAATCTGGCAGTTAGAGACACTTAGAAAAATGCAATGCTAGGCCGGGCACGGTGGCTAAGGCCTGTAATCCTGGCACTTTGTGAAGTCAAGGCAGGCAGATCACAAGGTCAGGAGTTCAAGACCAGCCTGACCAACATGGTGTAACCCTGTCTACTAAAAACAAAAATTAGCTGGGTGAGGTGGTGCATGCCTGTAATCCCAACTACTCAAGAAGTTGAGGCAGGAGAATAGCTTGAACCTGGGAGACAGAGGTTGCAGTGAGCTTAGATTGTGCCACTGCACTCCAGCCTGGGCAACAGATAGAGACTCTGTCTCAAAAAAGAAAAACAGAAAAATGCAATTCTAGAATTAGAAGACCGCAGATGCTCAGGCTCCACACTGCCCAGCCTGGAGGAACAACAGCCTAGTTCACATATTCCCACACCCTTATCTCATTTCCTTTGTTTCACTATAAAAAATTATACTTTGACCAGGCACAGTGGCTCACACCTGTAATCCAGTACTTTGGGAGGCCTAGGCAGGCAGATCACCTGAGATCAGGCGTTTGAGATCAACCTGGCTAACATGGTGAAATCCTATCTCTACTAAAAAGACAAAAATTAGCCAAATCAGGCATGGTGGCGCGTGCCTGTAATCCCAGCTTCTTGGGAGGCTGAGGCAAGAGAATCTCTTGAACCTAAGAGGCAGAGGTTGCAGTGAGCTGAGATCTTGCCATTGCACTCCAGCCTGGGCAACACAGCAAAACTCTGTCTCAAAAAAAAAAAAAAAAAAAAAAAAAAAAACCAAAAGACAATAATTTTTATAGTTTTTTTTTTTTTTATTAACAGTGTTTTGCTCTTGTCACCCAGACTGGAGTGCAATCTCAGCTCACTGCAAACTCTGCCTTCCGGATTCAAGCAATTCTCCTGCCTCAGCCTCCCCAGTAGCTGAGATTACAGGTACCCGCCACCATGCCCAGCTAATATTTGTGTATTTTTAGTAGAGACAGGGCTTCTCCATGTTGGCCAGGCTGATCTGGAACTCCTGACCTCAGGTGATCCTCCTGCCTCGGCTTCCCAAAGGGCTGGGATTACAGGTGTGAGCCACCGCACCCGGCCTTGTGATTGTTTATAGAGCTTCCACACTGGTCTGCCAGTAGTAGACATGTGGAAATTCCTCTGTAAAATTAGCAAGGCTGTCCCCTCTAGTTCCCCTCTAAGGTTGGGATTCTGTGAGAAGATCTGAAGTTGTGGCTTCTGTCTGGACACAGGGAAGGCTTCAGGGAGGGGTGTGATGTCTGAGCTAGGTCATGAAGCCTGTGGACCATTTGGAACAGCAGCCATTTCAGGAGCAGTTAAAAGGGGAGAGAGCCTAGCAGGCTGAGACCCTCTTGCCCAGGCCCAGGCAGATTTTCCAGCAAGCATCCAGAAGCACAGAGTGTGGGGCAGCTTGATGGGGGGCCCCGCTCCCCTCCTAAGTGCCTCTACAACCCTGAGCAAACACCCTGCTCTGTGGGCTCCAGTCTTGCCTCTCAATGCACTGAGGGGGCTTTGCTAGATAAGGGTCCCTGCAATTCTCTTGCCTCAGCCTCCCGAATAGCTGGGACTACAGGCGAGCACCACCGCGCCC
>NW_016109388.1:0-1342 GCF_001604975.1 Cebus imitator | reverse complement strand
TACTAAAAATACAAAAAATTAGCTGGGCATGGTGGTGCGTGCCTGTAATCCCAGCTACTCAGGAGGCTGAGGCAGGAGAATTGCCTGAACCCAGGAGGCGGAGGTTGCGGTGACCCGAGATCGCGCCATTGCACTCCAGCCTGGGTAACAAGAGCGAAACTCCGTCTCAAAAACAACAACAAAAAAAGAGATTACATTTTTATGTTGAGACGGAGTCTAGCTCTTGTTAGGCTGGAGTGCAATGTCACAATCTCGGCTCACTGCAACTTCTGCCTCCTGGGTTCAAACCATTCTCCTGCCTCAGCCTCCCGAGTAGCTGAGATTACAGTCACCTGCCATCACGCCTGGCTAATTTTTTTGTATTTTTGGTAGAGATGGGGTTTTACCATGTTGGCCAGGCTGGTCTGGAACTCTTGACCTCAAGTGATCTGCCCGCCTGGGCCTCCCAAAGTGCTGGGATTACAGGTGTGAGCCCCCGGGCCCAGCCTGTTTTGTTTGTTTGTTTTGAGACGGAGTCTCACTCTGTCACCAAGGCTGGAGTGCAGTGGTGCTATCTCAACCCACTGCAACCTCTGCCTCCCAAGTTCGAGTGATTTTCGTGCCTCAGCCTCTCAAGTAGCTGTGATTACAGGTACGTTCCACCACACCCGGCTAATTTTTATTTTTCTGGTTTTGTTTTATTTTGATCTGTTTTTGAGGCAAAATCTTACTCTTTCACCCATGCTAGATTGAAGTGGTGCGATCTCAGTTCACTGCAATCTCTGCCTCCCGGGTTGGAGCGATTCTCCTGCCCCATTTTTCTCTGTCACAGCACCAGTCATCACCAGAGGTTCTCCTTGTGGTTTTTTTTTGAGATGGAGTTTTGCTCTGTTGCCCAGTCTGAAGTGCAGTGGTGCGATCTCAGCCCACTGCAATCTCTGCCTCCTGTGTTCAAGTGATTCTCCTGCCTCAGCCTCCTGAGTATCTGGGATTATAGGCATCTGCCATCATGCCCAACTAATTTTCATATTTTTAGTAGAAATGGGGTTTCACCATGTAGGTCAGGCTGGTCTTGAATTCCTGACCTCGTGATCTGCCCACCTCAGCCTCCTGAAGTGCTGGCATTACAGGTGTGAGCCACTGTGCCAGCCTCCTTGTTGATTTGTTTACATGTTTACAGCTCCTGGACCCTAATGGTTGCCCAGTAAATATGTGTTGAATACAAGCTTGGCTATAACTGTGTGAACAAGGTGTGGAACGCTGTTTCACGTGGCCAACTGCAGCTACTTCTTAGCAGGGGACTGGGGTTGAGAAAGACAGTCAAACTGGAACTTTAGCTTTATTTTTAAATTTTTTTTTTTTT
>NW_016109387.1:3230-4985 GCF_001604975.1 Cebus imitator | reverse complement strand
ATTGTTGCATAGGAACATACATGGTAAAATCATTTGCTGCCTCCATCCCCATCACCTATACCTGGCATTTCTCCTGATGTTATCCCTCCCCAACTCCCACCCCACCCTGCTGTTCCTCCCATAGTGCACCCACAACAGACCCTAGTGTGTGATGCTCCCCTCCCTGTGTCCATATTTTCTCATTGTTCAAGACCTGCCTATGAGTGAGAACAGGCAGTGTTTGATTTTCTGTTCTTGTGTCAATTTGCTGAGAGTGACATTTTCCACATTCATCCATGTCCCTACAAAGGACATGAACTCATCATTTTGTAGCCTGCATAGTATTTATGGTGTATATGTGCCACATTTTCCTTGACCAGTCTATCATCAATGGGCATTTGGGTTGGTCCCAGATATTTGCTATTGTAAACACTATCACAATGAACATATGTGTGCATGTGTCTTTATAATAGATCGATTTATAATCATTTGGATATATATCCAGTAATGGGATTCCTGGGTCAAATGGAGTTTCTATTTCTAGGTCCTTGAGGAATCGCCACACTGTCTTCCACAATGGCTGAACTAATTTACTCTCCCACCAACAGTGTAAAAGTGTTCCTATTTCTCCACATCCTCTCCAGCATTTGTTGTCTCCTGATTTTTTTACTGATCCCCACTCTAACTGGCGTGAGATGTTATCTCAGTGTGGTTTTGATTTGCATTTCTCTAATAACCAGTGATGATGAGCATTTTTGCATATGTTTCTTGGCCTCATATATGTCTTCTTTTGAAAAGTGTCTGTTCATGTACTTTGACCATTTTGGGTTGGGTTTGTTTGTTTCTTTTCCTGTAAATCTGTTTAAGTCCTTTGTAGTTTCTGGATTTAGCCCTTTGTCAGATGGGTAGATTGCAAAAATCTTTTCCTATTCTCTTTGTTGCTGGTTCACTCTAAAGATTGTTTCTTTTGCTGTGTAGAATCTCTGGAGTTTAATTACGTTCCATTTGTCTATTTTGTTTTTTAATGCCAATGCTTTTGGTGTTTTAGTCATGAAGTCCTTGCCTACGCCTATGTCCTGAATGGTTTTGCCTAGGTTTTCTTCTAGGGTTTTTATGGTGTTGGGTCTTATATTTAAGTATTTAATCCATCTGGAGTTAATTTTAGTGTAAGGTGTCAGGAAGGGGTGCAGTTTCTGCTTTCTGCACATAACCAGCCAGTTTTCCAAACATCATTTATTAAACAGGGAATCCTTTCCCCATTGCTTGTTTTTGTCAGGTTTGTCAAAGATCAGATGGCTGTAGATGGGTGGCGTTGCCTCTGAGGCTTCTCTTCTGTTCCATTATTCTATATCTCTGTTTTGGTACCAGTACCATGCTATTGTGATTACTGTAGTATAGTTTGAAGTCCGGTAGTGTGATGCCTTCTGCTTTGTTCTTTTCACTTAGAATTGGCTTAGCTATGTGGACTCTCTTTTGGTTGCATATGAGTTTTTAAGTGGTTTCTTCCACTTCTGTGAAGAGGGTCATGGGTACCTTGATGGGGATAGTGTTGAATCTGTAAAATACTTTGGACAATATGGCCATGTTCACAATATTGATTCTTCCTAACCATGAGCTTGGAATATGTTTCCATCTGTTTGTGTCCTCTCTTATTTTTTTGAGCAGTGATTTGTAGCTCTCCTTGTAGAGATATTTTATATCTTTGTTAGTTGTATTCCTAGGTATTTTATTCTCTTTGTAGCAATTGTGAATGGGAGTTCACTCTTGATTTTGCTC
>NW_016109387.1:0-1135 GCF_001604975.1 Cebus imitator | reverse complement strand
GCTTATTTATCTGGGTGCTCCTGTGTTGGCTGCATATATATTTAGGATCCTTAGCTCTTCTTGTTGCATTGATCCTTTTGCCATTATGTAATGTCCTTCTTTGTCTCTTTTGATCATTGTTGGTTTAAGATCTATTTTATCAGATACTAGGATTGCAACTCTTGTTTTTTGTTTTTTCTCTCTCTCTCATTTGCTTGGTCGATTTTCCTCCATTCCTTTAGTTTTAGCCTATGTGTGTCCTTACATGTGAGATGGGTTTTCTGAATACAGCACACCAATGGGCTTTGTATTTTTATCCAATTTTCCAGTCTGTGTCTTTTGATGGGGGCATTTAGCCCATTTATATTTAGGGTCAATATTGTTATGTGTAAATTTTATCCTGCCATTTTGATGCTAGCTTATTGTTTTGCCCACTAGTTGATGCAGTTTCTTTATTTTGTCTATGCTCTTTATCATTTGGTATGTTTTTGGAGTGGCTGGTACTGGTTGTTCCTTTCTATGTTTAGTGCTTCTTTCAAGAGCTCTTATAAGGCAGTCCTGGTGGTGATGAAATCTCTGAGCAATTACTTTTTTATAAAGGATTTTATTTCTCCTTTGCTTATGAAGCTTAGTTTGGCTGGACATGCAATTCCAGATTGGAAGATTTTTTTTAAGGAAGTTGAATATTGACCCTGACTCTTTTTTGACTTGTAGGGTTTCTGTTGAAAGATTTGCTATGAGTCTGATGGGCTTTCTTTTGTGGGAAATCAACCCAACTTTTCTCTCTGGCTGCCCTTAGCATTTGGCTTGTTCATTGAACTCTGATGAATCTGATGATTATGTGACTTGGGGTTGCTCTTCTTGAGGAGTAACTTTGTAATGTTTTCTGTATTTCCTGGACTTGAATATTGGCTTGCATGGCTAGGTTGGGGAAGTTCTCCTGGATAATATCCAGAAGAGTGTTTCCCCATTTGATTTCATTCTCTCTATCACATTCAGGTACACCTATCAAACATAGATTAGGTCTTTTCACATAATCCCATATTTCTTGGAGGTTTTTTAAAATTTCTTTTTACTCCTTTTACTCTAACCTTGCCTTCTCAATTTATTTCATTGAGTTATTAATTTATTTCTTCAGCTCTTGAAACTTGTTTGC
>NW_016109386.1:3912-4985 GCF_001604975.1 Cebus imitator | reverse complement strand
AAATCAGCTAAGTGTGGTGGTGCGTGCCTGTAATCCCAGCTATTCAGGAGGCTGAAGCAGGAGAATCGCTTGAACCAGGGAGTCTGAGGTTGCAGTGAGCTGAGATGGTGCCACTGCACTCCAGCCTGGCAACAGAGGGAGACTCCATTTAAAAAGAAAAAAACGAAAACAAAATTAGCCAGGCATGGTGGTGGGCGCCTGTAATCCCAGCTACTTGGGAGGCTGAGGCAGGAGAACCGCTTGAACCTGAGAGGCAGAGGTTGTGGTGAGCCAAGATTGCATCACTTCACTCCAGCCTGGGCAACAACAGCGAAACTCCCTCTCAAAATAATGACAGTAATAATAAAGCACTGGTTCATGCTGCAACATGCATGAACCTCAAAAAAAACAAACAAAACCGGATGCTAGGCTGGGCGCAGTGGCTCACGCCTATAATCCACTTTGAGAAGCCAAAATGGGAGCATGGCTTGGAGCCGGTTCAACACCAGCCTGGGCAACAAAGGGAGACCCTGTCTCTTTATATATTAAAAAAAAATTATCTGGGCAAGGTGGCTCATGCCTGTAATCCCAGCACTTTGGGAGGCCGAGGCAGGTCAAGAGATCAAGAGATCACGAGGTCAAGAGATCAAGACCGTCATGGCCAACATGGTGAAACCCCATCTTTATTAAAAATACAAAAATTAACTGGGCATGATGGCTCCAGCCTATAGTCTCAGCTACTCGGGAGGCTGACGCAGGAGAATTGCTTGAACTTAGGAGGCGGAGGTTACAGTGAGCTGAGATCGCGCCACTGCACTCCAGCCTGGTGACAGAGCAAGACTCAAAAAAAAATATATATATATATATTAGTCAGGCATTGTGGTACACACCTGTAGTCCTACCTACTCAGGAGGCTGAGGCAGGAGGATTGCTTGATCCCAGGAGGCTGAGGCTGCCGTGAGCTATGTTCACACCACTGCACCCCAGCCCACAGAACAGAGTGAGACTGTTTCTAAAAATATATTTTTTAAAAAATCATGCTGAGTGAAAGAAGCCAGACACAAAAGGCCACATAGTGGATGATTCCATTGATA
>NW_016109386.1:0-1052 GCF_001604975.1 Cebus imitator | reverse complement strand
TTTTTTTGGAGACCGAGTTTTACTCTTGTTGTCCAGGCTGGAGTGCAATGACGCAATCTCGGCTCACCGCAACCTCCGCCTTCTGAGTTCAAACGATTCTCCTGCCTCAGCCTCCCAAGTAGTTGGGATTAACAGAAATGTGCCACCACACCCAGCTAATTTTGTATTTTGAGTAGTGATGGGTTTTCTCCATGTTGGTCAGACTGGTCTCGAACTCCTGACCTCAGGTGATCTACCCACCTCAGCCTCCCAAAGTGCTGGGATTATAGGTGTGAGCCACCTTGCCCAGCTAATAGGATAAAATAGTCTTATTATTATTATTTTTTTTTGAAACAGGGTTTCATCATATTGGTCAGGCTGGTCTCAAACTCCTGACCTCAGGTGATACACCCGCCTGGGCCTCTCAAAGTGCTGGGATTACAGGCGTAAGCTACTGCACCCGGCCACAGTCATATTGTTAAAAGAAAATTAACAATTTTTAGCCCAGCTACTTGGGAGGCTGATGCTGGAGGACTTCTTGAGCTCAGAAGTTTGGGTCCAGTCTGGGCAATATAGTGAGACCCCCATCTTTAAAAGTAATTTTTTTTTATTTTGAGGGAAGGTCTTCCTGTCACCTAAGCTGGAGTGCAGTGGTACGGTAATAGCTCACTGCAGCCTTTACCTCCCGGACTCTGCAGCTCAGTCTCCCAAGGAACTGGGATCGCAGGCACATGCCACCACACTCAGCTAATTTTTTGTATTTTTTCAAGAGACAAGGTTTATCCATGTTGCCCAGGCTGGTCTTAAATTCCTGGGCTCAAGAAATCCTCACACCTGGGCCTCCCAAAGTGCTGGAAATAGCCACTGTGCCTGGCCTAAAAAAAAAATTTTTTTTTTTTTGAGACGGAGTTTCGCTCTCGTTACCCAGGCTGGAGTGCAATGGCGCGATCTCAGCTCATCGCAACCTCCGCCTCCTGGGTTCAGGCAATTCTCCTGCCTCAGCCTCCCGAGTAGCTGGGACTACAGGCACGTGCCACCATGCCCAGCTAATGTTTTGTATTTTTAGTAGAGAC
>NW_016109385.1:9192-11941 GCF_001604975.1 Cebus imitator | reverse complement strand
CATGGCTAAATTAAGGAATAGTCACAGTCCTGAATTCTTCAGAAATGCCAGTCTCACTAAAAAGAAATAAAAGCTAAACAATTGTTCTAGATTAGAGACTAAGAGACATGACAACTAAGCACAATGCATAACCCCTGTGTTGGCGGGAACCAAAATACCCAAAAATACAGAACATTTTTGGGACAATAGGATCTCTGAATGTGAACTGCATATTACATACTAAGCCTCTATCAAGGTTAAATTTTCTGAGTGTGATAATTGTACTGTAGCTATATAGGAGAATGCTCTTGTTCTTAGGAAATACTGATGTATGCAGCATAAAGTGTCATAATTTCTGTCAGGAATTTTCCAATGGTTCGGAAAATACTTTACATCCACATATGTGTGTGTACATACAAAGAAATAAGGCAAACGTGGCAGAATGTTAACAACTGGTCTGAATAAGAATGTTTATGAGTGCACTTTTTTAAAAAGTACACTTTTTTAAAAAGGCATATAAAGAATTAATAAAACAAATCCAACATTATTTTACTCTTTGATTAGTATAGTGTTTTCAAACTGCAGAATTGGCAAATAACTCAATGTACACTGCCTACCCTTCCTAACAGTTTAATGTAGGTGATGTCAAGTTCTAGCAAGTGGCCCCAGACTTGACAGAAACCCAGGAAAAGCTGTCAGCACATGGCCTTACTGTGCAGGGCTGGAACCACTACCTCCTGCATTTCTGAGTCCCTGCAAAACTATCTGAAAAGGAGAAAAAGGTCAGACTTTCTCTGGGCCAAATTGTGACCCCAAAGCAATAACCTCAACTCAACTTAAGGTAAGGACAGTTCTTCAGCCTTTCAGAGGAATTCCAAACTTATTTCTTCCATTAAGGTAAGAAGAGAAAAGAGTCTTAGCCAAACCTACTAATACGAAGATTAACAGAAAACAAAGTCCCTGAATGAAATGAAATTTCGTACTTACCTAATGTGGATCTGGGTATGCTGGCATCTTCTTTGGCAGTCAGTAAAGTACTATCATCTATGGAAGGCATCTGCACTGAACCCTAAAAAATTGGGGGACTTAGGAAGATGCAGGAACTATGATCACAATGACAGCNAAATAATTTTTGAACTCACTAACTGAACACCGTCAGTGCAAAATACCCTAACAATAAAAAGAATTACAAAAAAACATAAACATTACATAATACATTTACTGTTGATAGTGGTATTTATGTAGTAATTCAGAAACTACTTTTACATATTATAGTATCCTGCAAATGTGTAAATCTTTTGAAATATATTGATGATGTAAGTAACCAGGGCTCTCAAGGAGATACAAATATGAAATGAAGGAAAAAAGAAGCATATTGTTAAATTAGAATTACAGAAATCAGTATCAAATCTTCATATGTGTACAAATACATACATATATACTTAAAAATATTCACTGCTAGCTCTGTTCACTTAAAAGGGCCTAGAAGCAAAAGGTATTCATGTGGCAATAAAGACATCTTGTGCCCAGATCACAGTCTGTCAATGCCATTACCCACCAAAAGGAACCAGGGAGCTCTTTAGGATAATGGCTGATTCTGGGACTGAGGCAGGTAAAGTAAAAGGTACTCATAGAACATCTTATTGTGCTAGAAACTATGAAAGTACAAAAAACAAAAACAAAACAAACCAAAAAACCTGATGGGAATATGGCAAAGGGTCAGAGAAATAGCTTGATGAGGTTGCCACTGACTGAATCTGGGTTAATTTCAGGAGTAAAGGAAATCATGATTGAAATCAATAATATAATGATTTTTAAAGATCCATATTGATAAAAACAAATGGGCTACAGAGATAGGGAAAGGACAGCTCTTCTTTATAAAATGATAACCACAAAGAAATAAAGAAGGAATTTTTTTTTTAAAGATAGGGTTTCACCATTATGGCCAGGCTGGTCTTGAACTCCTGACCTCAGGTGATCCACCCACCTCAGACTCCCAAAGTGCTAGGATTACAGGCATGAGCCACCACGCCTGGCTTAAAGAAGAAATTTTACAAAGAGAAAATCATAATTTTTTTTTTGAGACTGAGTCTCATTCTGTTGCCAAGGCCGGTGTGCAGTGGGGCAACCTTTCTGCCTCCCGGATTCAAGCAGTTCTCCTGCCTCATCCTCCTGCATAGCTGGGATTACAGGCATGTACCACCAAGCCTGACTAATTTTTGTATTTTTGGTAGAGACGTGGCTTCATCATATTGCCCGGTCTGGCCTCGAACTCCTGAGCTCAAGTGATCCACTCTCCTGGGCCTCCCAAAGTGCTGGGATTAAACGCATGAGCCACCGTGCCCAGCCCTGAAAAATCACCATTTTTAAGCTACCAATGTAAGAGTTGGTTCAAGCAAGGTTCAAATGATACTACAGCCACTGAGTGAATGATTGCTGGAAAACAGAACTGTCAACATCTCAAATTCAGCCAGCAGACGACTTATATATAAAGGTGAAAATGAACCTTTTGCAATGGAGAGATTTGGCAGCTACAACTGTAACCTAATGACTAAATTTCATATCACCAAGGATGATTCAAACTGATTATCATGCACTGATGTGATGCACTAAGAAAGATGTCATCCAGGCTCACATCTGTAATCCCAGCACTTTGGGAGGCTGAGGCAGGTGGGTCATTTGAGGCTAGGAGTTCCAGACCAGCCTGGCCAACACGGTGAAACCCCATCTCTTAAAAAAACAAAACAAAACAAACTAGCCAAGCATGTAG
>NW_016109385.1:5852-7232 GCF_001604975.1 Cebus imitator | reverse complement strand
CATTTGTAACAGGTAAGAGAAAGAGAATCTGAAATAGGTTCTGCTAGAACTATCAGGCTAAGATTCTAGAATTAAGATAACAGTTGTCTTTCTTCCTGGACAGCTGTTTCTTAGGACTGGATTGCTCTTCAAGCATTTGTGTGGTTCGCTACCTTCAGGTCTTTGCCAAATGACACCTTATCAAGTTGGCCTTCCCCACACATCCTATCCAAAACAGCAATCTCGTTGGCCAAAGGGTACAAGCTTTTGGGTTCAAGGTGAATTATGTTTTGGGAATCCGATGTATAGCATCGTGACTTTAGTTAATACTGCATTATCTACTTGAGTTAATAATTCTATATTATTGACTTGTAATTTGCTAAGAGAGTAGATCTTCAGTGTCTTCACCACAGATGCATAAAATGTGTAGTCAAGGGTGTGTTAATTTGATCGTGGGAATCATTTCACAATGTATATGTGTATCAAAACACCATGTTGCACACCTTGAATATAGGCAGTATTTGCAATTATACCTCCATAAAGCTGGAGGGGAAAAAAACTTTAAAGGACCCAGCAATCTCTTCTCTATTCCCAATATCCCCTACTTTGCTAATTTTTTTTTTTAAATGCACTCATCATTATCTGACATGCATCTCTCTCTGCTACCCCTACATGGAACGTAAGGTTCCTAAAGGCAACCTCGTGCTGAATCTCAGGCACCCAGTACGGTGTCTGGCACATCACAGGCATTCACTACATATTTACTGAATGAGTTGATTACACACATAAAACATTTTTATCAGACCGCATGATCAGGGGAATCTCAATCTCAAAATCACCAAACTCAGCTTCATTTCAAATCCCAGTTTTCTAAGACAGATGATGACACAATAAGGGAAAGAGCTAGAACTTCCGTAACTATTAATGCACAGAAAGTCTGCAGTTAAACAGAAAATCTGGAAATAATAAATTGATATTAAAATTATTGAGGGTATAAGATGATGAATTGTAATACCAACTGTCTCTGAGGAAAAGTACTGTTGTTTTAAGTGAGAGGCTGAGCTTATTTCAAAGGGAAATACAAGATTTTTTTTATTTGTTAATTGTTTATTTATCAAGAGAAACTATTTCTTAGCCCACATATTCATGTGTCATAGTAGAGGAACCCGAGTCAGTGACAAGCTTCTAGGTAATTCAACCTGAAGAAATTCTTTCTATTCCAAGATCACCTTATACTACAAAAGATACCAGCCTTCTTCATCTCCTCAAAATCTATCTCGGGACTGTAATTTTTGCAGAAATCTGCGTATGCCTTCTTTCTTGGTTCAGCCACACCAAACTTATAGAGAGCTGCAACCCCCAGGGATACCAGGAATGCTCCAACCATATGAATTCGCAGAC
>NW_016109385.1:2690-4371 GCF_001604975.1 Cebus imitator | reverse complement strand
TGCAATGGGCTTTGTCCAGAGCCACAGGATGAACAGGGGAGACGGGAAGCTGGTGTGCAGGACGAACTGCAGCATGAGCCGGTCCTCTGACATGGTCAGTGCATCCCGGTGGGTCTGGGCCAGCCGCAGGCCTGGGAAGGTGAGGAAGGCACCCAGCACAGAGCCCACCACCACCAGCCCCACGTGGATAGCCAGCTTAGCCACAGGGAGCACCCAGTCCCAGCCTTGCTTCTTCAGAAGTGGCTCCAAGTTCTGGGTCATGCTGGCCATGCCAGGCTCCAGGCCCAGCTCTAGGGTCTCCTCCCACACTACCTGCACCAGCATGGCCAGCAGCAGGAAGAGGAAGGCAAAGGTGAGGCAGACAGAGCGCTCACCCCCCTCCTTGGAGCTGAAGTACAGATGTGTCACCGTCAGGAACGCCTTGATGGAGAAGTCCACTGTTAGCAGGCACCAGAACACAGCAATGTTGGTCTCCTTGGCTGGGACCAGCACATAGAAGTAGGCCTCCCTGAAGAGGTACACATCGCCCGAGTACACGACAAAGTCCACGAACCACTGGTACTCCAGGAAGAAGCGCAGGACCAGGGCATCCACGGTCGTGAGGGGGCAGGTCTCCAGCTGGAACAGGGCATCTCGGGGCACAGACAGTGGCTTCTCCTCACTAATGCCATCGGCCCATCGCTCCTTCCTGCCTCTGGGCCTCAGCTTCCCTGCCAGGGCCCAAAGCTCCTCCTCAGATGGGTGCTTGTATCGGAACAGACTGCCGTTGCAGAGCAGCCAGCATGCGAAGGAGCAGTGTGGCGCCAGCCTGTGCATAAGGGTGGCAGTGAGCAGGGTCACCACCAGCTGCACTCCGAGGACCACCAAGATGCATGTGGGAGTGCGGTACACGGACCCACTGACCTGGGGCTCTGGGCAATCTCTCTCATAGGGCCCACTTCACAAAGTGCCCTCACAAACCAGATGACTACTATCTCAATCTTATAGACTACTATTCTTACCCAAGAATAGGACTCGTTAAGATGGCAGACCCTGGTAATTGCATAAAACTTAAAACTTTATGATCAGAGGTTCAATTCCTCTTCTTAACAGCGTGTTTATAATTAACTTACTCCTACTAGTTATTCCTGCCCTAATTGCTATAGCATTCTTAACACTCTTAGAACGAAAAACCTTAGGCTATATGCAATTCCGCAAAGGCCCTAACATTGTAGGTCCCTACGGAACACTCCAACCAATTGCTGATGCAATAAAATTTTTTACAAAAGAACCCTTACTACCTACCACACTCAGCACAACTCTATATGTAACTGCCCCAACCTTAGCCCTCCTTCTATGAGCCCCCCTCCCTATACCATTCCCCCTAATTTCAATCTAGGCCTCCTATTTGTACTAGCAACATCAAGTATCGCTATTTACTCAATCCTATGGTCTGGATAAGCATCCAACTCAAACTACACATTAATCAGCGCACTACGAGCCGTAGCTCAAACAATCTCATATGAAGTCACCCTAGCCTTATTCTACTATCAACCCTACTAATAAGTGGCTCATTTAATTTACACTCAGTAATTATAACACAAGAACACTCCTGACTCCTACTACCAGCATGACCCCCCTGGCCATGATATGATTTATTTCCGCATTAGCAGAAACTAACCGAGCCCCCTTTGAATTAACA
>NW_016109385.1:0-1636 GCF_001604975.1 Cebus imitator | reverse complement strand
TATGCTGCAGGCTCATTTGCTCTATTCTTCATAGCAGAATATATAAATACTATTATAATAAATGTCCTAACCACTACCATCTTTATAGCAGCATCCTACAATGTAACTATATCAGAACTCTACACAATAAATTTTATAATCAAAACCCTTCTATTAACCACCCAATTTTTATGAATCCGAACTGCATACCCCCGATTTCGCTATGATCAATTAATACATCTCCTATGAAAAAAATTTTTACCACTTACACTAGCACTATGCATATAATATATTTCAATACCTATCCTAACATCTGGTATTCTACCCCAAACATAAGAAATATGTCTGACAAAAGAATTACTTTGATAGAGTAAATTATAGAGGTTTAAATCCTCTTATTTCTGGAACTATAGGAAGTGAACCCATACCTGAGAACTCAAAACTCTCCATGCTACCTATTACACCATATTCTAAGTAGTAAGGTCAGCTAAATAAGCTATCGGGCCCATACTCCAAAAATGTTGGTTTAACCCTTCCTGTACTAATATCAACCCCCTAGCCCACCTCATTATCTCCCTTACCATCCTAATAGGAATCACAATTACAATTTTAAGCTCACACTGATTTCTAATCTGAATAGGCTTAGAATCAAATATATTAGCCATCATACCAATACTAGCTAAAAACACATGCTCCCACTCCACAGAAGCATCCAATAAATATTTCCTAATACAAGCAACCGCATCTATAATCCTCCTAATAGCCATCTTTCTCAACAACCTATCTTCCGGACAATGAACAATTAACCCACCCCTTAATCAAATTCTATCTATAGTAATACTAATCGCCCTAGTAATAAAACTAGGAATAGCCCCGCTTCACTCCTGACTCCCAAAAGTAACCCAAGGCATCTCCATAATCCCCACCATACTCATTCTTACATGACAAAAACTAGCCCCTATATCAATTATTATTCAAATCTTCCCGTCCATCAACTTAAATATTCTCTTAGCAATCTCAATTCTATCAATTATAATTGGCAGCTGAGGGGGACTTAACCAAACACAACTACACAAAATCCTAGCTTACTCCTCAATCGCCCATATAGGGTGAATGATAGCAGTACTATTCTATGACCCAAACATTACCATTCTAAGCTTACTCATCTATATCTTCTTAACAACCTCTATATTCACAATTTTCTATTTAAGCTCAAATGTAACAACTCTATCACTATCCCACACCTGAATAATGCCCATAATTCCAATAATAATAATATCTTTAGGAGGCCTATCCCCACTAACAGGCTTTTCTCCTAAATGAGCTATTATACGAGAACTTACAAAAAATAATAATCTCATCTTTCCTCTTACTATAGCTATATTAATACTAATAAACTTCTACTTTTACATACACCTAACATACTCCATTTCAATAACAATGTTCCCCATGTCCAATAACACAAAAATTAGCTGACAACTGAAATATATAAAGCCAGCACCACTTCTACCCCCACTTATGATTTCTTCTACCTTTTTACTACCTGTAACACTGAAGTATTTGATCGAGTACAAAATTAGCACCAAGACAAAAGTACACCAAATTGCAGGGTCTTTATTGCCGGCAACCACAGAGGACTCACGTCTCTCTAACCCGT
>NW_016109384.1:3704-4987 GCF_001604975.1 Cebus imitator | reverse complement strand
CTCGAACTCCTGACTTCAAGTGATCCTCCCACCTCAGCCTCCCGAAGTGCTGGGATTACAGCATGAGCCACTGCACCTGACCACAATACAGCCTTTCATTAATGGGTGGGGTGGAATAAAAATTATAAACTCCAAACTTTTGATTCAACCTTGATTAAATGAAAATAAACCATTGGTTGCAATGCTATAGGATGGAAGGTAAATAATCTTGATGATGTAAATCTTCAAGAATCCAAACTACTCTGCTGATCCCCACATTTCTCAACAACAAAAGAAAGAGATGATTAGAGGAAATTCACATTCTGATGGCTACAGGAACACAATGAACAAGATATTGACTCTAAGAAACTTAAGTTTCTAATCTATGCCTGCTCTTATTTCTTCTTATCATGACCATAGCTTCTTTAATGTTTAATAAAGAGCAACAGGCTTCTGTTTTAAGTAGTTAAATTTTCTCATTCATGATATAAATGAGTTAACCAGACTTGTGTTCACATATATACTGTGTAGATTCTTTTTGACCAAGAGTATTTTGACTGACCCCTCTCCCATAGCTGTAGATCTTAAAGTCACCTCTGACACAGCTGATTTAAACGCAATACAAAGATGATTCATACAGTAGTCTCAGGATCAAACTCCTGAGAGAGTTGGAGTTGATTGACTGAGATTGAATCACATATCCACCCTGTCATGAGAGAATTGGGAGTATTAACATAGGAAGGGGGATAGGAAAGTTGAACAGTAAGATAATAATAACCACATCTGGTATGGTTTGGCTTTGTGTCTTCACCCAATCTCATCTCAGATTGTAATCCCCATGTATGGAGAGAGGGACCTGGAGGGGGTGATTGGATTATGGGGGTGCTTCCCTGCATGCTGTTCTCAATAGTGATGGAGTTCTCACAAGATCTGGTGTTTGATAAGTGTCTGGCATTTCCCCTGCCCTCATTCTCTCTCTCTCTCTCTCTCTCCTGCTGCCATGTAAGAGTTGCTTGCTTTCCCTTCACCTTCTGCCAAGATTGTAAGTTTCCTGAGGCCTCCCTAGGCATGCAGAACTGTGAGTCAATTAGACCTCTTTCCTTTTTAAATTACCCAGTTCCCAGATAGTATTTTTATAGCAGTGTGAAAATGGACTAATATAATATCTCACTAAACAGCAAATATTCAGTCTGCTTAAAGTGGTCCTTTATCTGTCACTTTATCTCACTTTAATCTCAATGCCTTGCCTTAGTCCACTTTATCTAAGGCATCTTTTGATAAAAATAAGCTATCTGTCTTTAATT
>NW_016109384.1:0-1529 GCF_001604975.1 Cebus imitator | reverse complement strand
AGATAAGGGAGATGAAGTATGACTACCATGCTTCTGACTTAGAAGATTGTGTGGCAAAAAGGAAAACCAGGTGCGTAGGGGAGGATGATTGAATTCAGTTTGGGGCACATGGAGTTAGAGGTGACTTTGATATATTCAAGGAGAGATGCCCAGTAAATGGATAAATGAAACTGGAGGGCACATTGCATTGTAATGGAGATGAATATAAATCTGTGAATTATCCTGGTAGATGTGGTATTTGAAGCTAAGATTACGAATGAATTCAGTTAAGATGATATGAAATCAGGGGAAGGTAGTGTAGGACAGAGATTTGGCTCAGCAGAGAAGAATTAACTGGCAAAGAAGACAGGTGGACTAGCAAGAGAAGTGAGAGGAGAGCCTCAAACCACCGAGAGCTTCAAGAATGGAATTAGGACAGGTGTGGTAGCTCATGCCTGTAGTCCCAACACTTTGGCAGGCCAAGGTAGGAGGATCACTTGAGCCCAGGAGTTCGGGACCAATCGAGACCAGTCTGAGCATCAGAGTGAGACTCCTGTCTCTACAAAAAGAAAACACAAAAACAAAACATAAATGAATAGAATCATCACTCCCATCAAAATGCTCTGAGAAGGCGAAGGATAGAAATGTAAAACCTGTTAGTCAAGCCTGGGTGCAGTGGCTCACACCTTTAATCCTAGCACTTTGGGAGGTGAAGGCAGGTGGATAACTTGAGGTCAGGAGTTTGAGACCAGCCTGGGCAACATGACAAATCCCTGTCTCTACAAAAAATACAAAAATTAGCTGGGAGTGGTGGCGCACACCTGTAGTCCCAGCTGCTTGGGAGGCTGAGATGGGAAGATTGCTTGAGCCCGGCAGGCGGAGGTTGTAGTGAGCCAAGATTGTGCCCCTGCACTCTGGCCAGGGCTAGAGAAACAGATCCAGTCTCAAAAAAAGAAACAAAAAACAAAAAGGCATGTTAGTTTGAAAAGTCTGTTAGTTTTATCCACATATACATTTATTTGATAACTTTATTAAATTCTTATTTGATATTTTCCTTTGATCTCTGTGCACTTAAATTCCCTAGGTTTTGGGGGAGGAGGGTAGGGGATATTTAAATAATACTTGGTTGTCTTTTTCCCCAGCCCTCAACCTCCTAACTGAGGTTAGTGGAGGAACAGTCTCAGGGTGGCTCTTGAAATAATACAGTTTCTCCTGGGATGCCAATAGTCTTAGTTCATTTTGGCTACTACAACAGAATACCATAGACTGGGTGGTTTATAAACAACAGAAATTTATTTCTCACAGTTCTGGAGGCTAGGAAGTCCAAGATTAAGGCCCAGTAAATTTGGTGTCTAGTGAGGGCCCACTTCCTGGTTCACAGCCAGCCAGGAGGAAGGGTTAAAGGAGCTCTCCAGAGTCCTTTTTCTTTTTTTTTTTTTTGAGATGAAGTTTCGCTCTTGTTGCCCAGGCTGGAGTGCAATGGCCGCGATCTCAGCTCACCGCAACCTCCGCCTCCTGGGTTCAGGCAATTCTCCTGCCTCAGCCTCCTG
>NW_016109383.1:2967-4990 GCF_001604975.1 Cebus imitator | reverse complement strand
TTGTAGGGTTTCTCTCCTGTATGAATTCTCTTATGTTTAGTAAACCATGAGGACTGGTTAAAAGCTTTGCCACATTCTTCACATTTGTAAGGTTTCTCTCCACTATGAATTCTCTTATGTTTAGTAAGGTCTGAGGAACACTTAAAAGCTTTGCCACATTCTTCACATTTGAAGGGATTCTCTCCACTATGAATTCTCTTATGTGCAGTAAGGTTGAAGGACCAGTTAAAAGCTTTGCCACATTCTTCACATTTGAAGGGATTCTCTCCTGTATGAATTCTCTTATGTGCAGTAAGGCTGTAGGACCAGTTAAAAGCTTTGCCACATTCTTCACATTTGTAGGGTTTCTCTCCTGTATGAATTCTCTTATGTGTAGTAAAGTGTGAGGACCGGTTAAAAGCTTTGCCACATTCTTCACATTTGTAGGGTTTCTCTCCACTATGAATTCTCTTATGTTTAATAAGGTCTGAGGAACACTTAAAAACTTTGCCACATTCTTTACATTTGTAGGGTTTCTTTCCAGTATGAATTATCTTATGTCTAGTAAGTGTTGATGACAGATTAAAGTCTTTGCCACATATTTTCCATGTGTAGGGCTTCTCTCTACTATGAATTCTCTTATGTTTAGTATGGTATGAGGACTGGTTATAAGCTTTGTCACATTCTTCGCCTTTGTATGGTTTCTCTCTAGTATGAAATATACTCTGTGTAATGGGGTACGAGGACCAGTTAAAGGCTTTGCCACATTCTTCACCTTTGTAGGAATTCACTCTAATATAAATTCCTTTATGTTGAATTACATGTACAAACTTGCAAAATGATTTGTCACATGTTTTACATTTATAAGTGTTCTTTTTAGCAAGTCTTATCTTATATCTATTCAAATATGAAAACATATAAAAGACCTTTACATATTTATAAAACAGAAATGTTTTGCTCTGAGTAGCCACCAAACATTTCTTAAGTTTGTAATAAACTCTATTGTGCATTTTACAGTCATCCAGTGGTACATTTTCATCTCCACAGTTTCCCCATCTTTTCAGTATCACTTTTTGAAATAATTCTTTTATGTCCTGATCTGGCCATAGGTCTTGAGCAAAGTACGAACAGATAACTGAAAAAAATAAAAATAGCAAATTACTCCACTTGCTAGACTAAGATTTGTATAGTCAATACATCTAACCTATAAAATTACACAAACTACATAAGCAAGATGGCATAGAAAAGTACCACAGGCCCTAGTTTCTTCATAGACATATAAATTTAACAAAAACTTACTGACCAAATCACATTTGTGGAAGATTTATAAATAAGTCACTTGTGTTCAGTACCCCCCGTGGGCACAATACAGTTGCATAGAAAAAAACATGTTACATTTACCCAACAGAGACTTCAACAGAGTTCTTCCTGCTCCCCAAACATAATATAGTGTCTTTAGAAGTAAACTGCCAACTTCTGCTTTTTCTTGTTTTTAAGAAAAATACGTAAATAAAATAAACCCCAGAAAAACAGTGACACCAACATTTCTATTTCCGGCTTCTAAGAGTCTTTTAACACACTGGTTTCTGTGTTCGATGGCATTAAATACTAAAAAAAAGTGGTAGCTAATGTGGTTTCGTTCTGTGTTTCCACTTAAACCTCATTTTGAATTGTAGCTCTCATAATTCTCACGAGTTGGGGAAGAAACCTGTTGGGAGATAATTGAACTATGGGGCTGGATATTTCCTATATTGTTCTTGTGATAGTTAACGAGTCTCACAAAATCTTAGTTTTAATAAAGGAGAGTTCCTCTCGCTGTGTCCCCTCTCTGACTGCCACCATGTAAGATGTCACTTTGCTTTTCTTTTATTTTCTGCCACGATTATAAGCCTGCCCCAGACATGTGGAATACTGAGTCCACTGAATGTTTTTTCTTTGTAAATTACCCAGTCTTGGGTATATCTTCATTAGCGGGATGAAATCAGACTACTACAGTAGTATTCATTGGAATGACAGTTTGAGTCACTAAGACCAAAGGTAAATG
>NW_016109383.1:0-997 GCF_001604975.1 Cebus imitator | reverse complement strand
CAAGGTTCTTATCAATGTCTCCTAGTTTTGAGAGGCCCCTGAATTGTCTTGGGAGTTTTTTTCGTTGAGCATTTGTGAAGACTTTGGGATGAAGGTTGAATTAAACTTTTGCATTGAGTCCATCCTTGTCTTGAAACAACACTAAGCTTCTCATGGATTTTTGAAACCATATGAAATCAAAACACACTCTTCAACATATTCTTGCTCAATAGTCAAAAATGTTAATTTCTTTAAGATGTTAAAACAACCTACAGTGATACATAAATTTAATGTAATTTCTACAAATGTCCCAATATAAGTTTTTACAAGACTACTGGTTGATATTTGAAACTTTATGAACTACACCAAACACCCATGCAAGAGATCAAAGAGGCATTATACTTCCTGATTTGAAAACATTCAAAGCTAACAAAAACAATGTGGTACTGACACAAAGATAAACAGGTGAAAGAACAGAATAGAACTCAGAAATAAACCCTTTTGTATACAATCAAATAACCTTCCACTACGTTGCCATGACCACTGAAAAGAGAAAAGATAAATAATAATATTTTATCAAATTTGAATAATCAAAATATAATGTTGTAAACTACAAATCTACACTGAAAAGGTGGATCATTCTCTTGAGCCATATACAAAAAATAGTTTAAATAAAAGACACAATAAAATAACAAATCTCTTAGAAACAAAATAAGGGAAAGACATGACATTGGTCTTGGCACCATTTTCTTAGATATGACATTAAATGCAGGAGCAACAAAGAAAAGAACAGAAACATTTAACTACATTATAATTCAATATTTCTGTACATCAAAGAAAACGTTCAATAGAGTGGCAATGACTTTCAGAAAATGAATGAAAGTCGGGTGTGGTGGCTCATGCCTATAATCCCAGCACTTTGGGAGGCCTAGGTGGGTGGATCATGAGGTCAAGAGATCAAGACCATCCTGGTCAACATGGTAAAACCCCGTCTCTACTAAAAATACAAAAATTAGCT
>NW_016109382.1:3532-4990 GCF_001604975.1 Cebus imitator | reverse complement strand
TTGAGATGGGTTTCTCCATGTTGGCCAGGCTGGTTTCTAACTCCTGACCTCAGGTGATCCGCCCACCTCGGCCTCCCAAAGTGCTGGGATTACAGGCGTGAGCCACCGCACTCTGCTGTCTACATTTTCTTTCTTTCTTTTTTTTTTTTTGAGACAGAGTCTTGCTCTGTCGTCCAGGCTGGAGTGCAATGGCACTATCTCGGCTCACTTCAACCTCCACCTCCTGGATTCAAGTGATTCTCCTGCCTCAGCCTCCGGAGTAACTGTGTTTACAGGTGGCTGCCACCATCCTGGCTAATTTTTGTATTTTTTAGTAATGATGGTATTTCACCATGTTGGTCAGGCTGCTCTCGAACTCCTGACCTCAGATGATCCACCCACCTAAGCCTCCCAAAGTGCTGGAATTAACAGGCGTGAGCCACCATTCCCACCCCAAACTATATTTTTGAAGATGTCTGTACAGTCAACAGCCTTGAAAGATAGTTATAGAACCTCTATCTTGAGCAGAGGACAGGTTTGTTTACTATCTAGTGTGATACAAATAATGTTTCCTTCTAGTACCTTTGCTAACTTCTCTTTATAAAAGATTCGGTCTCCCTAAGCTTGGCTGTGTGTATGGCTTCCATTCTGGCCCCTTCACTTTGTCCCTGTGGTACTTGTGGGGCAAGGGAATCCAAGAGAAACATGATGTTTACACCGCTTGTGCTATGCTGTGAGTTATGCAGTCCTTTGCCTCTGACCCAGGAGTCTCGTATTTTGCCAATATGTGTGACACTATATAGCAAGCTAACAGTAAAAGAATAAGAAAACAAAGCATATGCTGAAAAACTGTTTGTGTCTGAGGCATTCTGAGAGTTTTTCTTTTTCATGGGTGAGTTTTTTTGGTTGTTCATTTGTTTTGAGATGGAGTTGCCCAGGCTGGAGTACAGTGGCATGATTTTGGCTCACTGCAACCTCTGCCTCCCAGGTTCAAGCAATTCTGCCTCAGCCTCCCAAGTAGCTGAGATTACCGGTGTGTGCTACCCCGCCCAGCTAATTTTTGTATTTTTAGTAGAGACGGGGTTTCACCGTTTTGGCCAAGCTGGTCTCGAACTCCTGACCTCAGGTGATCCGCCCGCCTCAGCCTCCCAAAGTACTGAGATTACAGGCGTGAGCCACTGTGCCTAGCCCATGGGTAAGCTTTTTATACCCACATTTATTGTTCCAACGTATAGGTTTGATCTAACTTCTGTCATCTTACATTTTCTTCTTCTTTGCTGTTCTGTTCGTTTCATGTTTACATTTTGCTATAGGGAGTGTGTTTTCTGTTTCTCTGCTTATTGATCCTAGTGCAGCTCTGTCACTCAATGGTTGTAAATCTTTCTTGAACTCTAGGTGTCAGATTACTCTTCTGAAAAATGAAAAGCATATTTATTTGCTGTCTCATGGGGACTCATCTTTGCATCCTAGCAACGATTT
>NW_016109382.1:0-977 GCF_001604975.1 Cebus imitator | reverse complement strand
TATTTTTAGTAGAGACGGGGTTTCACCATGTTGATCAGGCTGGTCTTGAACTCCCGACCTCAGGTGATCTGCCCGCCTTGGCCTCCAAAGTGCTTGGATTACAGGCATGAGCCACCACACCCGGCCGCATTCCATATTTTTATAATTAAGAAAAAGAAAATTATGTAAAATTTAAATTTCATTGTCTATAAATAAAGTTTTACCAGAACACAGCCTCTCTGATTCATTTTGTATATTGTCTATGGGTGCTTTGGCACTGACACTGCACCATGGAGTGTCAGAGAGAGGCCATGTACTCCTCAAAACCTAAAATGTGGCTGGGCATGGTATCTCACATCTGTAATCCCAGCACTTTGGGAGGCAGAGGCGGGTGGATCATCGGACGTCAGGAGTTCAAGATCAGCCTGGCTAACATGGTGAAACCCTGTCTTTGCTAAAAATACAAACAATTAGCTGGATGTGGTAGTGGGCACCTGTGATCCCAACTACTTGGGAGGCTGAGGCAGGAGAACTGCTTGAATCCCGGGAGGCGGAGGTTGCAGTTAGCTGAGATCACACCATTGCACTCCAGCCTAGGCAACAAGAGCAAAACTGTCTAAAAAAATAATAAAAATAATAAAAAGCCTAAAATGTCTACTTTCTGGCACTTAGAAAAAAATGTGTCAAAGCTTGGCCAGAATTATAGATAAAAGAAAGCCCTTGACTTGGCATAGCTAAAGCAGAATAGCTTTTACAGGCAGGCTCAATTCATAGTCCGTTAAAAATATTAACATAGCAAGATCTGATCTCTACAAACAAAAAATAAACAAACTGACGGAGCATGGGGGGATGTGTCTGTAGTCCCACCTGTAGACTCTTTTGAGTAGGAGGCTGAGGCAGGAGGATCACTTGAGCCCAGGAATTTGAGGTTGCAGAGAGCCATGATAGTGCAGCTGCACTCCAGTCTGGCAACAGAATGAGACCTTGTCTCTTACATA
>NW_016109381.1:0-4993 GCF_001604975.1 Cebus imitator | reverse complement strand
CGATCTCGGCTCACCGCAACCTCCGCCTCCTGGGTTCAGGCAATTCTCCTGCCTCAGCCTCCTGAGTAGCTGGGATTACGGGCACGCGTCACCATGCCCAGCTAATTTTTTGTAGTTTTAATAGAGACGGGGTTTCACCGTGTTGACCAGGATGGTCTCGATCTCTTCACCTCGTGATCTACCTGCCTCGGCCTCCCAAAGTGCTGGGATTACAGGCTTGAGCCACCGCGCCCGGCCTCGTCTTATCTTATCTTTTTAAAAGGTTATTATATCAATATGTGGAGGAGGAAAGCCAGTAGAGATATCAAGGTTGAAGACAGCAGGTAAATATGATATGGTAAGAATATAGAGTGAGGCTGGTAATCCCAGCGCTTCAGGAGGCCACGGCAGGCGGATCACCTGAGGTCAGGAGTTCGAGACTAGGCTGACCAACATAGAGAAACCCTGTCTCTACTAAAAATAGAAAATTAGCTGGGTGTGGTGGCACATGCCTGTAATCTCAGCTACTCTGGAGGTTAAGGTAGGAGAATCTCTTGAACCTAGGAGGAGGAGATTGTGGTGAGCCGAGATCGCATTAAGGTTCTCTAGCCTAGGCAGCAAGAGCAAAACTCTGTCTTTAAAAAAAAAAAAAATGTAGAGTGAAACAGTGAGGTAGAAAACTTAGAGTGGTAAATGTTTAGAACAGCTATAGTAGAGACTAGGAGAGAGCACTAACTCTAGAGTCTTGTAGGAATGCTGGAAAATACTGAGAGCTAAATGAGATTAGAGGTTTTGTAGTTTCAATACTTATACAGAAAAAAGTATATACAGATGGTTTTATGTGGAAGTACTATGAAGTCTTCAAAGAACAGATTTTCCAAGAAATAGAAAAAGAAGAAAAACTTCACAACTTATTTTGTGAAGCTAGTATAAACTTTAAACCCAGAACTAGACAAGGACAGTATAAGAAAAGTAAGTTATAGACCAATTTTATATAAAAAAATAAATGCACAAGTCATAAAATATTAGAAAATTGAGCATACGTGTGTGCGCGCGCGCACGCACACACACAGCAAAGTAGTGTTTATCCCAAAGATGCTAGAATGGTATAATATTAGAAACGTGTAGTCCACCACATCAGCAGATTAAGAGAAAAATCTATATGATCCTCTCAAGTCATTGCAGAAAATTTATTTGATAAATGTCTTTCAAGCAAATATTTTCTTTTTTCTTTTTTTGAGACGGAGTTTTTGCTCTTGTTGCCCAGGCTGGAGTGCAATGGAGTGATCTCGGCTCACCGCAAACTTCTCCTCCCAGGTTCAAGCAATTCTCTTGCCTCAGCCTCCTGAGTAGCTTAGATTACAGGCATGTGCCACCACCTCCGGCTAATTTTGTATTTTTAGTAGAAACGGGGTTTCTCCATGTTGGTCAGGCTGGTTTCAAACACCCAACCTCAGGTAATCCTCCCGCCTCGGCCCCCCAAAGTGCTGAGATTACAGGCATGAGCCACTGTGCCCAGTCTTCAAGCAAATATTTTCAAAACTCTTAGCAAATGAGACAAGAAAAGGAAAGTCTAGGTCAGGCACCATGGCTCACACCTATAATCCCAGCACTTTGGGAGGGTAAGGCGGGCAGATCACTTGAGGAAAGGACTTTGAGACCAGCCTGGCCAACGTGACGAAACCCCATCTCTACTAAAAATACAAAAATTAGCCAGGCATGGTGGCGCATACCTGTAATCCCAGCTACTGGGGACACTGAGGCATAAGAATTGGTTGAGCCCAGCAGGCAGAGGTTGCAGTGAGCAGAGATTGTGGCCATTGTATTCCAGTCTGCAAAAAAAAAAAAAAAAAGTTTCTGACTTTAGTTTACTAATATTTTGTTCAGCTATATTCATGAGAGATATTGGCGTATAGTTTTCTTGTGATACCCAATCGATTTTTTTTCTTTTTGAGATAAAGTCTTGCCCTGTCACCCAAGCTGGAGTGCAATGGTGTGATCTTGGCTCACTGCAACCTCTGCCTCCTGGGTTCAATCAATTCTGCCTCAGCCTCCCAAGTAGCTGGGATCACAGGTGTCCACCACAACGCCCAGCTGATTTTTGTATCTTTTAGTAGAGATGGGGTTTCATCATGTTGGCCAGGCTGGTCTCAAACTTCTGACCTTGTGATCCGCCCACCTCAGCCTCCCAAAGTGCTGGGATTACAGGGGTGAGCCACCACACCTGGCTATCCAATCAATTTTTAATGTAATGATTTTAGCAGCCTTTGATAATTATTGCCTTGAACAACTGCTTTATTAAGGATTGCAAAGTGGTGCTCTTTTGTTGTTCCTTCTTTCTTTATTATTTTGTATTTATCTGTAAAGGAGGATTTTTTTCATCAACTATTTGGTTATTCTGAGAAACAGTTCATATAGAAAAAGGCTATATATTCAACTTGTTTTCCTTTATTTGTTAGTTTTAGGAATAGTAAGTTGATTATGTAATATCCTCTTAAAGAAGATCAATTATGGTTTTGAAAAATTATTATAAACAGGGATTTTAATAAATGTGGCGTGTTTACATTATTTGTAGCTATTCTTTGATGTTAAAACTCTCCCATTTTTGGACAATAGCAACCCACTGAAGTTGATTCTTTTTAAAAATTACTCACGGCGGGTGTGGTATTGTCACCACAACCTTCACAACCTGTAATTCCGGCACTTTGGGAGGCCGAGGCGGGTGGATCACAAGGTCAGGAGTTCAAGACCAGCCTGGCCAAGATGGTAAAACCCATCTCTACTGAAAATACAAAAAAAAAAATTTAGCCAGGCATGGTGGTGAGCACCTGTAATCCCAGCTACTTGAAAGGCTGAGACAGAGAATTGCTTGAACCCAGGAGGCAGAGGTTACAATGAGCCGAGATTGTGCCACTGCACTTCAGCCTTGATGACAGAGTGAGACTCCATCTCAAAAACAAAAAAACAAATGATTCAGGTTTTTTTTTTTTTTTTTTTTTTTTTTTTTTTTTTTTTTTTTTTTTTTTTTTTTTTTTTGAGATGGAGTCTCACTCTGTCGCCCAGGCTGGAGTACAGTGGCGCAATTTTGGCTCAATGCAACCTCTCCGCCTCCTGGGTTCAAGTGATTCTTCTGCCTCAGCCTCCCAAGTATCTAGGACTACAGGTGTGTGCCACCACACCCAGCTAATTTTTGTATTTTTAGTAGAGACGGGGTTTCACCATATTTGCCAGGCTGGTCTCAAACTCCTGACCTCGTGATCTGCCCACCTCGGCCTCTCAAAGTGCTGGGATTACAGGCATGAGCCATTGCGCCCTTTTTTTTAATGCTTGTCATCCAAGTACGTATAATATGCTATCTCAGTATTGTTTTTATTTCACTTTCTAAAAATTATGAATGGGGTTGAACATCTTTTATATGTTTAAGAACCATTGTTGTTTTGAAGTATTTATTCATATGTTTTTAACATTTTTCTGTTGGATATTAAACTTTTAAGTTTTATTATTTTCTTTTTATTATTATTATGTTGTTAATTATTTTTTTTAGAGACACGGTCTTGCTCTGTCACTTGGGCTAGAGTGCAATGATGAGATCATAGCCCACTGTAATCTCAAACTAGACTCAACTGATACTCCTGCCTCAACCTCCAGATAGTTAGGACTACAGGCGAATGCTACCACACCCAGTTAATTTATGTATATTTTTGTGGAAATGGGGTCTTGCTGTGTTTTCCAGGCTGGTTTTTCAAATTCTTAGTGTTGAGTTATCCTCTTGCCTCAGTCTCTCAAAGCACTGGCATTACAGGTGTGAGCCACTATGCCTGGCCAGATATTAAACTTTTAATATTGATTTTTAGGAACTTTTCATGTATTTTGGAAATTAGCTCTTTATGAAATGAGTTGGATACATTCCCCCTCCCTGCCTGTTTATCATTTGACTTTGGTTTTCCATTTGTAGATTTTGCCATGTAGAAATGTTTTCTCTTTATGTGGTCAGGTCAGCTTTCAAAGTTTTTCTTTTTCTTTTCTTTTTTTCCCCAAGACTGGGTCTCACTCTGTCACCCAGGCTGGAGTGCAGTGTCGTCATCATGGCTCACTGCAGCCTTGACCTCCAAGGGCCCAGATGATCCTTCCACCTCATCCTCCTGAGTAGCTGGGACTACAGGTGTGCACTACCACGCCTAGCTAATTTTTTGTATTTTTTGTAGAGACAGCATTTTGCCACATTGCTCAGGCTGGAGGTTTACTATTTCTACAATGACATTTCTAAAAATCCATTGTTCAGCTAGTTTCACATGTGTTCCTTTATTGCTCCTGCTTCCTTATCCTTTGTATCCTATAATGGGTCTCAAATCCATCCATTTCTCATTTCCATTGCTACTATACTAGTGAAGCTTCTTAAGTCTCTCGTCAGTTTTACTTCCTTTTATTTGTTACAGTATAGCCACAAGTGATCTTGCAGAAATGCAAATCAGATTATGTGGCTTTGTAAATATAGCCCAGGCCAGGCATGGTGGCTCAGGCCTGTAATCCAGCACTTTGGGAGGCTGAGGCGGGCAGATCACAAGGTCAGGAGTTCAAGACCAGCTGACCAACAATGGTGAAACCCTGTCGCTACTAAAAATACAACAATTAGCCAGGTGTGGTGGCACATGCCTTTAATTATAGCTACTCAGGAGGCTGGGGCAGGAAAATCGCTTGAACCCGGGAGGCAGAGGTTGCAGTGAGCCAAGATTGCACCACTGTGCTCCAGCCTGGGCGACAGAGCAAGACTCCATCTAAATAAATAAATAAATAAATAAATAAATAAATAAATACATACATACATACATACATACATACATAAATAAATTCCAGTAGTAATTTCTCAACTCTAACATAGCTCAGAATACAATTAAAAATGAGTGAAGAAAAACAAATGAGAGGTGAGGACATATAGTCAGCAAATATGGATTACTCTTCACTATGGGGAAAATTAAAATAAGAATATCTAGAGAAGAACCTACAGTACAGCTTT
>NW_016109380.1:2893-4994 GCF_001604975.1 Cebus imitator | reverse complement strand
TCTGTCTTTTAATTGGAAAGTTTAATCTATTTACATTTAAAGTACATTTAAAGTAATTATTGATAATTACATTTAAAATAATTATTGATAAGGATTTTCTCTTGCCATTTCGCTGTTTGTTTTGTGTATGTTTAATAACATTTTTGTCCTTCATTTCCTCCATACTGCCTTCTTTTGCGTTGATTTTTTTTCGTAGTGACACATTTCTATTTCCTTCTCATTTAATTTGTGTATATTCTATAGGTATTTCTTTGTGGTAATCATGGGGATTACATACAAGACACTGATGTTATAACAATATATAACTTGAATTGATACCAACTTAATCTCAATCATATACAAAAAAAGCCCTATTCCTATTTAGCTGTACCCATCCTTTTATGAATGTCACAAATTGTATCTTTATGCACTGTATGCCCAAGAACATAGGTTTATAATTGCTTTTTTAGGATTCTTTTAAATCTCTCAGAAAATAAAAAGTGGAGTTCCAAAACAAAATTATAATAACCTTTAATAGTAATTTGTTTGTATTTGCCCATGTATTTACCTTTAATAAAAATCCTTCTATCTTCATGTGGCTTTGAGTTGCTGTTGGCATTTACTCATTTCAACCTGAAGAATTCCCTTTAGCATTTCTTCTAGGGTAGGTGCAGTGGTAATGTACTCCCACCACTTTTATTTATCTGGGAATGTCTTAATTTCTCCCTCATCTTTGAAGAACAGCTTTGCTGGATAATTCTCAGCTGATGTTTTTAAATTTGAAAAATTTTTAATTTATACATATATATATTTTTAACAAGAAAATCCAAGATGCCATCAGTTGATTTTTTTTTTCCTTTCAGCGCTTTAAATGTATCATCCCAGGCCAGGCGCAGTGGCTCACACCTGTAATCCCAGCACTTTGGGAGGCCGAGGTGGGCAGATCACTTGAAGTCAGGAGTTTGAGACCAGCCGGGCCAACATGGTGAAACCCCATCTCTACTAAAAATACAAAAATTAGCTGGGCATGGTGGCATTCACCTGTAATCCCAGCTACCCAGGAGGCTAAGGCAGGAGAATTGCCTGAACCCAGGAGGGAGAAGTTGCAGTGAGCCGAGATTGCACCACTGTACTCCAGCCTGGGTGACAGAGCAAGACTCTGTCTCAAATAAATACATAAATAAATAATCATCCCACTGCTTCTAGCCTCTAAGATTTCTGCTGAGAAATTGGCAAGATAATCTTATTGAGGCTTATTCTAGCTACCTTGAGTTCCTGCAGAGACTCGAACAGCCCTGAGGCATGTATAATAGACATGCCGGGGTTCCTGAGCTTCCTCCTGTGCCCACAGATCTGATCGTATCTCCACTGCTCACCTACATGCTCTACTCTCCCGTTAGATTTCATGTACAGAACACGAGTTCAAAGATAAAAATTTTAGGAACTTCAAGAAAATGACAACAGAACATTAAACCAAGCATGGCACTCTTCTGAAGGGATGGCACCTATGAAGCTGACCTAGGCTGGAACTAAAACTCAGGCTCCCAATTCATAGCCCCACATACTCTCTATTCCAGAAGCAGCAGAGCCACTCTTCGATTGAAATATTGAGTGGCGCCGGGCACGGTGGTGCATGCTTGTGATCCTAGCACTTTGGGATGCTGAGGTGAGTGGATCACTTGAGGTCAGGAGTTTGAGACCAGCCTGGCCAACATGGTGGAACCCTGCCTCTATTCAAAATACAAAAATTAGCCGGATGTGGTGGCATATGCCTGTAATCCCAGTTACTTGGGAGGCTGTGGCAGGAGAATCACTTAAGCCCAGGAGGCAGAGGTTGCGGTGAGCTGAAATCGTGTCACTGCACTCCAGCTTGGGTGACAGAGCCAAACTGAAAATAAAAAATAAAATAATAAAATAAAAAATAAAATAAAAAAACTTAAGTGGAAGTAGAATATATAATTCTTATATTTAAGACTAAAATGCTTTTTTTAAAAAAAACAAGTTTATTATAGAGAACTTGACCACCTGCGGCTTTTTAAAAATTCAGTTCCATAGGTATCACCTTATCTTTGCTTCGTATAACTCAAATTCACCTCCAGACTAAAGCAGCATAGAATACTGT
>NW_016109380.1:0-1093 GCF_001604975.1 Cebus imitator | reverse complement strand
GTTGACCAGGATGGTCTCGATCTTTTGACCTCGTGATCCACCCGCCTCGGCCTCCCAAAGTGCTGGGATTACAGGCTTGAGCCACCGCACCCGGCTTACTTTTTAATCACTATAAATTTCTTTCCTGGCCAGCACGGTGGCTCATGCCTGAAATCCCAGCACTTTGGGAGGCCAAGTTGGGTGGATCATGAGGTCAGGAGTTCAAGACCATCCTGGCTAACACAGTGAAACCATGTCTCTACTAAAAATATAAAAAATTAGCTGGACATGGTGGCATACGCCTTTAGTCCCAGCTACTTGGGAGGCTGAGGCAGGAGAATTGCTTGAACCTGGGAGGTGGAGATTGGTCTTTGGTTTTGGTATTGGTATAATGCTCTTCTCTTAAAACGAGTGGGAAGCTTTCCATCCTCTATTTTCTATAGAAGGAGTTTCTATAGAATGGGTATTCAACATGTTTGATAGAATTCACCAGTAAAGCCATGTAGGCCTCAACTTTGCTCTCTGGTAATATTTTAAATTATTAATTCAACTTCTTTACTTGACGTGAGGCTATTCAGTTTGTTTCTCTGTGAGTAAATTTGTATATGGACTTTGTAATTGGTTTCTTTCAAGAACTTTGTTATCTTTTACATAAGTTGTCAAATTTATTGGCATAAATATGTTAATTATATTCTATTGTCCGGGTGCAGTGGCTCATGCCTGTAATCCCAGCACTTTGGAAGGCAGAGGTGGGCAGATCTCTTTGAGAATCATGGTGGAGGTTGTGGTGAGCTGGGGTCGCACCACTGCATTCCAGCCTGGGCAACAAGAGTGAAATTCTGTCTCAAATAAAAGAAAGAATATTTTCTGAATTCCTGCATGTTGATAGATTTGTCTGTATGCTTTATACTTAAAGGTTAGTTATGCTGGATATCAAATTCCTGGTTCACATTTTCTTTCCTTGACTATTTTAAACATATGAATTCATTTTTCTTTTGGAATCAAGTGTTGCTGTCAACATCTGATAATTTTCTCTCCCTAGTAAGTCACGTGCTTTTTTTTTTTTTTTTTTTTTTTTTTTTTTTTTTTTTTTTTTTTTTTTTTTTTTTTTTTT
>NW_016109379.1:3848-4997 GCF_001604975.1 Cebus imitator | reverse complement strand
TCGAATATTAACAATGTGGTGTCAAAGTCTCCCGCTATTATTGTGCGGGAGTCCAAGTCTCTTTATAAGTCATTAAGAACTTGTCTTATGTGTCTGGGTGCTCCTATATTGGGTGCACATATATTTATGATCACTGACTCCTGTTGTTGCATTGATCCTTTTACCATTATGTAATGTCCTTCTTTGTTTCTTTTAGTCTTTGTTACTATTAAAGTCTATTTTGTCAGAGACGAAAGTTACAACTCCTGTTTTTTTTTGCTCTCCATTTGATTGGTAAGTCTTCCACCAACCCTTTGTTTTGAGTCTTTGTGTGTCCCTGCTTATGAGATAGATCTGGATACAGCGAACCGATGGGTTTTGACTTTTTATTCAATTTGCCTGTCTGTGTCTTTGATTGGGGCATTTAATCCATTTGAATTTAGGATTAATATTGATATTTGTGAGTTTAATATTGTCGTTTAATGCTAGCTGGCTATTTTGCCCATTAGTTGATATAGATTCTCCATTATGGAGATACTCTTTACCTTTTGGTAAGTTTTTGGGATGACTGATACTGGTTTTTCCTTTCTATGTATAGTGCTTCTTTCAGACGCTCTTGTAAAGCAGGCCTGGTGGTGATGAAATCTCTGAGTGCTTGCTTGTTCGTGAAAAATTTTATTTTTCCTTCATTTATAAAGCTTAATTTGGCTGGATATGAGATTCTGGGTTGAAAATTCTTTTCTTTGAGGATATTGAATATTGACCCCCACTCTCTTCTAGTTTGTAGGGTTTCAGCTGAGAGATCAGCTGTGAGTCTGATAGGCTTCCCTTTATGGGTAACCTGACCTTTCTCTCTAGCTGCCCCTAGAATTTTCTCCTTTATTTCAACCCTGGTGAATCTAGCGATTATGTGTCTTGGGGTTGCTCTACTTGAGGAGTATCTTTGTGGTCTTCTCTGTATTACCTGAACGTGAGTATTTTCCTGCCTTACTAGGTTAGGAAAGTTTTCCTGAATAATATCCTGAAGAATATTTTCCAGCTTGGATTCATTCTCTTCATGACATTCAGGTACACCTATCAAACGCAAATTAGGTCTTTTCACATCGTCCCATATTTCTTGGAGACTTTGCTTTTTCCTTTTTACTCTTTCTTCTCTAATCTTGTCTTCTC
>NW_016109379.1:0-1261 GCF_001604975.1 Cebus imitator | reverse complement strand
AGACGGGGTTTCACCATGTTGACCAGGATGGTCTCGATCTCTTGACCTCGTGATCCACCTGCCTCGGCCTCCCAAAGTGCTGGGATTACAGGCGTGAGCCACCGCGCCCGGCCTGTGTCTTTATATTAAATACGCATCTCTTGTAGGTAGCAAATAGTTAAGACTTACTCTTATTTTTCCCCATTCTGATAATCTCTGGATTTTAAACAAAGTGTTGAATCAATTTAGAGTTGGGATAATTGTTGGTATGGTTAAATTTGTCTGTCATTTTACTATTTGTTTTCTGATTAGTCAGCCCTCTTTTTGGTCCTCTGGTTTTTTTTGTTTGTTTGTTTGTTTTCTCCTTTCTTTGGGGTTAAATATTTTTAGAATTTCATTTTAATTCATCCATAGGCTTTTTATATTTTTATATTTTGGGGTCTTGTGACCTAGAGATTATAATATATATCTTTAAATTTTTAGTCTGCTTACAACTGACATTGCGCCACTTTAAATGAAATGTAAGAATTTGCAGCCACATATGTCTGCTTACTAGCCCTCTTCCTTTATGCTGGAGCTGCCATTTGTATTATATTTACATATATTGTAAATGCCACAATAAAATGTTATCATTTTTGCCTTAAAATGTCATATCCACTTGAAAGCAATTAAGAGAAAAGTCGCCTCTAGTACTTTCCATGTGCAGTGGTTATCAGGTCTTCCTAAAGATTCCAATTTCGGCTTGGTATAATTTCCTTTCAGTCTAAAGCACTGTCTTCATCATTTCTTGTTGTGCAGGCCTAATGGTGATGAATTCTCTCAGTTTACATTTATCTTTAAACTTCTTTATTTTACCTTCAAACTTCAAGGCCAATTTCTCCAGACACAGAATTCTGATTGATGGTGTCTTTTTTTCTGTCATTACTTTTAAAGATGCTCTTCCAGTGCCTTCTGGCATCCATTATTCCTGATAAGAATTTGGAGGGGCCTTTGTCTCTCACTGAAGTGGGAGAAGCAGGGCTCGCCTTTATTTCTTTGCCCTCTGCTCCTAGAGGCCCAGCTTCTGTGGCCCGATGACCTGCAGGTATTTGGAGATCCACCACTAAGACACCAGGACCCCCGGGAAGCCTAGAAATTGGACTGCTGACGTTTAGAGATGTGGCCATAGAATCTCTCTGACAGAGTGACAATTCTTAGACACTACACAGCAGAAGTTATACAGGAACGTGATGTTAGAGAACTATGGGAATCAGGTCTTTCTGGGTATTGCTGTCTCTAAGCC
>NW_016109378.1:3346-5004 GCF_001604975.1 Cebus imitator | reverse complement strand
GGTGCAGTGGCTCATGCCTATAATCCAAGGACTCTGAGAGGCCAAGACAGGTGGAGTTCGAGGTGAGGAGTTCGAGACCAGCCTGGCCAACATGGTGAAACCCCACCTCTACTAAAAATACAAAATACTAGCTGGGCGTGATGGTGGCTGCCTGTAACCCCAGCTACTTGAGAGGCTGAGGCAGGAGAATTGCTTGAACCTGGGAGAAGGAAGTTGCAGTTGAGCTGAGATCACACCATTGCACTCCAGCCTGGGCAACAGAGCCAAACTCCGTCTCAGAAAACAAACAAAAAAAAGAATGAAGTTGAACAGTTGAACAGCAAACTAGAATGTGTGAAGGATGAAGAAAATATGATTAACTCCATTATAGATATGTTGATTCTAAGATGCCTGTGAAATTTCCAGTAGGAAGCTGTAACAAACAAGTTAGTTCTGAAGAGAACCAAACTATCCAAAAAAAATGGTTTGCTACTTTTTATGTAGAAATGTTTACTGAAGCCACAGCAGTGGATAAGATTACCCATGGAGACTGTGCAGAACACCACCAATATTTAAAACAGTGTACAACTGAGGCTGAAAGTAACAGTTCAAGAGGTAAAAGAAAAAGAGGAGAGAGTATGTCTCAAAAGCCAAGAGAGTATTTCCAGGAAGCAATCAACAGTAACCAAAGTTGTACAACTCTCGAGGAAAGTAAGGCTGGATGAGTCTGTTGTATTCGGCAAGGAGCTCATTAATAACCTTGAATGAGAATTGTTTCAGTAAAATGATTTCACATGGTAGAAATAATATGCAAATGAGCAAAGAGATGAAGTAGAGATGGTATCATAAACAAGTATTTTAAAAGTAGATAAAAATATTGAAAAGCAGTCTTTTTTTTTTTTTTTTTTTTTTTTTTGGTGGGTTTTTTTTTTTTTTTTTTTTTTTTTTTTTTGAGATGGAGTTTTGCTCTTGTTGCCCAGGCTGGAGTGCAGTGGCATAACCTCAGCTCACTGCAACCTCCACCTCCCGGCTTCAGGCAATTCTCCTGCCTCAGCCTCCCAAGTAGCTGGGATTATAGTTGTCCACCACCATGCCAGACTACTTTTTGTATTTTTAGCAGAGACAAGGTTTCGCCATGTTGGCCAGGGTGGTCTCGAACTCCTGACTTCAAGTGATCCACCCACCTCAGCCTCCTAAAGTGCTGGGATTACAGGCATCAGCCACAACACCCCGACGCCAGATTTGGTCCCTATATTCAAGAAGTTAAAGTCTACTGGAAGAGTCAGCCAAGGCAGCAATTAAAGCAGCGTGAGTAATGTGACAAGTATTGCTACCTGTGGGTGTGACTCAGGATGAAACTCAGCAGGCAAGCAGGCCACAAAATAAGCTCAGGTCTTTATAATTTATCCCAGGGCAAATGGGGTGCCATTAGATAAATTTTTTAGAAAAAAATCATTCTCACATAGTGAATAATGACCAGAAAGGAGGCTTCCAGTAACGAAGGTGACAGATAATAGAGGTCTACACTAGGATTACAGGAGTAAATAAAGACAATTAGATGTGTTTAAGTTGTTTACTGGGTAAATCTTACAAGACTAGTGACTCAATGTGGACAGCCAGAAAGGAAGAAAATTGGTCAAGGAGTCAAGTCATTTCCGGCTTACAACTTAGTTGAAGCC